>NW_020270469.1:5129833-5439184 GCF_002803265.2 Melanaphis sacchari | reverse complement strand
TTACTTTTATTATTTTTCGAATGTAAATCTCCGACGATTACTAGATTATACATTTTGTAAATTGAGATGTTCAACGTCTACGAAAGATTGGTATAATAGTATGCCAAATCATCATAAATTTTCCATTTCACCACTTAATATTTTATAAATTTTCAATATAACATTTTAACTAGAATTTTTCTCTAAAACACCATTTATTTTATTTACAATTGGTAAGGCCTTTGTAAGTTTTAAGTGACTGATTTTATTTTTTGAATCTTCAATTATTTTTAACGAATTCGACAGCTTAGTACCTCTTTTTTCTAAAAATGTTATCGCTCGAGATAAAAATTTAAAATTTGCTTTGATAAATGTTAATTGACATGAAAGATTACTTTTTTTCAATTACTTTTTAACGGTTTGAATTGATGTTGCATCATCATCATCGAATGCTTGTATAATTGAATGAATTTTTGAAAATTGTTCACAATAATACAAGGTGGCATTTATCTAAGTCCCCCACCTTGTTAATATGGATTCTGGTGGTAACGGAATTTCGTTGTTTATTTTATTATTTGAAAATGTTTTAATACATACAGGTGATTTTCGAAAAACGTTTTTAACTGAAGCTACTACTTTATCAACCTTTGAAAATTTGTCACGACCGTTTTTGAATATCCAATGAAATGCATGAGCGAGGCAAGTTAAATGGATCTTTATTGACATCCGGTCGATATCCAGCGGGTTATACGGTCAATACGGGTTTATAGTATTATTTATACTTACACAAAAATTATAAAGAGATTTTTTTCGATCGGTTGCAATATGTATATACATTTATAGTTTTTAATTTTAAAATTGAAAAATTTGTCAATATATTATGCAAAATAAGCATAACAATTTTTAAATATGCACTTTCCTGCAAAATCTATCAAATATGCAAAAATATGTACATTCAAATTTTAGATCTGATATCATGACACCGAGAAACGAATTTATTTCACACACTGCTGCATTTGATAATAATATTTAAAAAAGTATGCAAATGCTAGAAGTCTGTTCATTATTTACCTCATAATTATAAACAAAAATTTCTTACTTGTGATATTTATTTTATAGTGTTATAAATATTTAGTGATAATATGTATACAATATTTAAATTTTTTCAAATTCAATAGAATTATTATTTAAAAATTAAAATAGAAAGTATTATTTCAATAATTATTCCTCTTTATTTCATAATAAAAGCAAAATTAAAAATCACTGAAATCTAAACTAATTTGTATTATCGGTCGAAATTCCGAAAAAAATAAACAGGAACTCTGTTTTAAATCCTGTTTTTAATTAAAATATTCAGTTTTATATGACATTCAACATTGTTGCAACTAGTGTTTTAATACGATTTAAATATTTAGTAATTATGATAAAATTATATAATTTATATAGAACACGAATCACATAAAAAAATACGCTTTACTACTTGAATAAGTTACCCATTAATTGAAACGTTGATACGTTGATTCAATAAAATAATTTCCTTTGAGAATTTGTTCGAAATTATAGATATTTATTTTTATCATATCAGTTATCAATAATTTTGAATGCGCGGAAGAACCTGTCATTATCAAAGTATTCATAGAAAAAAACTTACTAAGAAAAACACTAAACTTTAAATTCTATACCACACCTTATAGAACAAAATTATAAAAGTAGGTGTACCTAGTATGTATATTATACCATGACTTGTATTGTAATTTTAAAAAAATAAGCTAATTTATTTTACATTTAATAGTTATTTTATTAAGCAAGAGAGGGTTATTGAATATATTTATTTTATTTTTTATTTCTTATTTGTATTCAATCGATGCATAAAATATTTGATTGTAATTATTGTACTCTAACATTACAATTTATTTATTTATATTGTTATAACTTAAAATTAATGATAATAAAGAGAAATAAAATTTTAAAAACAGTATTTAATAAGTGGTAATAATATAATTACTGTTTTATTATTAAAAAGTAGTATGATTTTAGTAAATAGTTGAAAATCATAAATGAAAAATAATATTTATATTGTAAATCATGATAAGAAGTACCACAACGATCAAATACCTAATTATTATTTACTTTGTTAATAACAAATAATAGTATGCTAATGAACACCTTTTTTATGTTTAAAGCGGCTTTATTGATTTTAATGTAAATCTTAAACTAAATCGCAGATGCTATAGGGTTTAATATACCTTATATGTCATCTATCACTTTGTGCTTTAACCGCTCATTGCTCGACCTTCATTGGTCATTAAACATGTTATTACAAGATAATACGAATTTCGATTATATTATATTTTTAAGTGTTCACTATATATAGGTACGTACACATTTTTGGCATGAGTTGATAAATATTTAATATTATAAATGCGGGTAATTTTTATGGTAACAATTTGAGACGACAAATATTTGAAAAATTCATTATTTATTTATTTTTTTTTTTTTTTTTTGACTTAGTTTTTGTGTATAACCATAACTGAATATATTATTATTGAATCTTACACAATTAATTGTAACATATGAATTTAAAAAATGAAATATGCGTTAGCAATAACGTATATTGATTATTGAACACAAAAAAGGTCGTGGTCTATAAACAAATTTCAATAAATAGACATACATAGATGTTTAAAAAGTAAAAATAAATATAAAAATGTAAAATATATATTTAAATTAACTCATATTCATTATTTTATACTTATATAACTGTCGATTCTTTTCGAGGCCGATATTTTCACGTAAATCTTTATCAATATTGGCTATTTGTTCACATTATAGAGTATATATGACTACATATTATCTATCTATTGAATCCCAGACACACAGTGCCATAGTGGTTAAAATGGGCATAATATAAATAATTTATAACAAATGGAACACCAAACCGTTTGATTGTCTTTCAACGGTGGAATAAATTACTTGTGGTCCTAAAAAACACCCCATTGATCGCGATAAGATTGTTTTTTTTTCTTTTATTATTATTATTATTATGGATTCATAATTAATTCTCAAATAAAACATTATAATTTATAAGTCTATCGACCGGTATGTTGACGCAGTATTTTTCACGTTGGTTAATTATCACGAAGACCTTTCATCGCACAAAAGAAAAAAAAATATTCAAAGTAATATCGAAAATCACGTGCTCAGGACCTTTTGGACGTCCAACGAACTCCCTTTGTATACAATAATATTATAATACACTTTTCTCGTCGCTCCTGTATGTGTTTACGGCCGGACGGTACGCGGTCGGATACCGTTTACGCCATCTACACGGGGAACGAGCAAACGCCGAACAGCCGTACGCAATAGACAAGGACGACCCACAACGTGTTGGCAAAACAGAATTATTAATAAACGTCGTCGTCTATGACTGTATGGTATTGCGTTATAGTTACGTACGGTATGTAGGTTATGATCATTTGAATATTAAATCGTTTGAAATGCTTTTTTAACTGTGTTCATGATATACCAATATAAAAATATTTGCATTGAAAACGTGATATCGTTTCTGTCTGTCTGTGTCATTGAGGATTTCATCTGATCTCCGTACTGGGCGTACTGAGATATAAACCTTCAGTAAATTGAATAATTAAATCGGTGTAACACATTATTGCACATTGGAGGATTTTCTGTTGCCCAAAGGCCACGGCGGTTAGTTCGGTAATCAATTATTGTAGAATGTCCAATATTCTCGGCAAACTGTATTGATATACTAAATAATATAATGTCGACTTCGGTCGTCGTTTCGTTTGATTCGCATTTTTTTTTTTACACGTACTCCATTCGTGTACGGTTTGAGATGTTTTCGCTTCGCGTTTAATTTATATGGCACACACGCGAAGCGCGTGTACACCGTGTGCACAAATGAAAACAATGGACCTGGCGCGCGGGCAGAACCAATAAACTATTATAATACACACACAAACGCACGCACGTTTTAATATTGTGCCCACAAGTCTCATATTATCGTGTGCGTGTGTGTGTGTGTGTATAATACCGTCAGCGGGCGGGCGAATGGATCACAAATCATTGTGTGACGCGGACATCGGAGCTAGCTATCCCTCCCAATCATCACTCCCACCAAAATCACAACCGGCACGGAGCAAAGGATATTTACCTGCACTCGTACTGGTTTAAAAAAATAATAATTTTATTATGAAGACTGTTTTACAATGCGAAGACGACGACTCTGCGTAGTAAATTATTACGCCATAATAATAATAATAATAATAATAACATAATGGTATATGTATATATTATTATATTTCACTCATTTCGCGTTTATCCATTTTTATTTTTTATGTTTTATTTTTCGCACGAATACCGATACTATGTATCTTGTATGACGTATATAATGTAGGTACCTACCGCGAATTGCGAATACCTGTTACCAAGTCTCTGCAACTATGACCCCGCATCGGAATCGCTGGTCATTGCACGCGATTAATATCGTTTTTTTAATATATATCATATATATATACATATACATATTACATAAATAGGTATATTATTGAGTGTTGTATTATTACTATTATTATGATTATTTATCGATACATTATATAATATTATGTACTGTCGCTACACTGTTTGTCGCATTGTTCTGCAGCGTTGATCTCTGTGTACTACAGTATTAAACATTACGTGGTATAGGTACGTTGACTTTTCAACGATTAGGTGAATCACGCTCGTACGCACTTATAGAGTACCTGTAGAAATATAGTCGGTATAAGGAGGCATTTATAATATATTTTAAAAGAATTCGCGATTCCTAACGATCTAACCGATCTGTGATTGTAAACATATATTGCACTTATATACGCTTTTGACGAAGGAACAAGGGTCAGAAATGGAGATAGATAAAATCGGTTTCTTTTGTGTACGAACATTGAAATTGTATCTTCTGGCTGCTGCTACGAATACGTATGTAGTTATAGTTAACTATAATCGTTTACATCAAAATGTCTAGTTCGTAATTTGAGAATAATAATATAAAATCGTGTATCGAGGGTCACATGATGTTAGTTATTAAAATTTTGTAGGGCCATTTTAGGAATTTAGAAAGTTTTTGGTGGTTATCAAAATTTAATGTACTTACATATTTATTCAAATAAAGTAAAAACAAATGCAAAATGAGAAAATTAAATTAAAATTATAGTAAAAATGTAATTTAATTGATCATAAAAAAATAAAAAATAAATAATAATAAATTTAAAAAAATAAATAAATATTCTCTGAGGCAGCAAATAAAGTTTGTACGCGGGTCGCCATCGCTATTTTGTGGTCCTTACCGTATATCGAGTCAATGTCAGAAAAACGTGTTGTTTGATAGTATATATTGTTACATGGGGTAGCGAGTAGGGGATATAATAAAAAAAATGATTTTTAATATTCAATTTTTTATGATATTTTAGCCCGCAAGTGTGTGTAGGTACATAATAAAAGCACATCTTATCCACCCCTAGCGGACAGTACTTTATCAATTCCTCGCAGACGGAAAGTAAAAAAAATGACACACTATACATGTTATATGTACTGCTGAGTGAACTATAATTCAGCAACGCGCAAGTGTCGTCAGAGAGGTATACGTAACGAACTGAGTGTGTATGTATAATATTATACATATGCAAAAGGGTGCTGCGGCGTATGGTGAATTGTAAGCGAGCGCGAAAAAGGCGTGCATAAAGTCCATAAAGGGTGCGACGACCCAGGCTGCAGTGCACTGATTTAACCACGCGGATGCTTTGCAAAGGGTTTTCATTAGGTTGTTTCGAGTCAAAGCCACCTCGTTGTCGAGTAATAATTACATCCTGTAAATCGTAAGCACAAAATGATTATCCAATTACGGGTCGCGAATGCATATTTGTATATGTATATATATATATATTATGATGTACGTGTATATAGTACATTATCATATAATATGGCGTGATGCTGCACCGCGGTTAGGCCTTAGTGATCCGGAAAAAGTTTTAACAGTCGACGACGACGATAGAAACTGCTTCGAGCGCTGTATATACGCTAAGCCATGCACAAAAGACTTAGGCGGCGTCCGACTGCAATGTATTTTGCATGACAATGCGACGACGCATATATACTTGGAACTTTGTACGGCCGGAACTAGAAATCCGGATATCTCTCTTCGCGTCCACTTTGCATAAATAATTATTTCTACCGCCGACGCGGAAATTACCCCCAGCGAATGTGCCAGACATTTCTGTCTAATTAAAGGCTTTCCTTTGAACGAAGAAATGCTTCCCCCATTCCTGCCTGGTGTGGCCGATCAACCAACTCTCAAACCCGACGCCATACCGCGCGCTGTGATGACCTTTTTATTTCTGCAAAATATTATTACATAAAACATTCTCTAACCCGCAGAATTAAGTGCATAGAAAAAAAAACTTTTCAGCAACTAACTCTTACAATTTAATTGGTACGTCTTTCACCCCACCAGACGTGTCAAAACGGACAGTTCGTGTGACAAGTTTTTTTATTTTTATTTTTCGATTAATTTCAAACATGATAAATAATAATTATAAACGTTAAACTAAAAACTTTCTTTAGTGATTGGCTTGAATACTATTATGTCAATTCAAAATTAACACCTCTAGTTTTTAAAATATATATCAATAAATATTATGAATTTTGGTTTTGCTAGTCTTAGAAATAATTGTTTTAATTTTAAAACGGTGTGCACGAAGAACTCGAAATTTGAACGAATGATTTCTGGATTTTTAAAATGTATATACTATGCATAATACAAGCCTTATACTTACATAAAGCTCAAAAAATATATATGATAGATAACTATAGTATTAAATATAATGTTTGTTATTTTAGATTTCTAAAACAACTAATAAAATGTTTATATTTTTTTATTAATCAATACAATTTTCAAACAACCATTGCCTCATTTCTTCCAAATTCATTATCATAGACCTATTATCCTCGGAATAAATAAAATGTAAATAATTCTAAAATCGATCCTTTAAATTTTGATCAAAATTCATCAATATTTTTAAAAAATTTGACTAATTTACAATTATTGAGAAAAAAGGGTGATTCTCATTTATAAAAAAAAAAAAAAAAATTGATATCGCCTCTAGACATTCATTCCTTAAATGGTATATAAATCTTGATATTTGAAAATATGATCCTTAGATATACTTAAAAATTTCACGGATTAGAATT
This sequence comes from Melanaphis sacchari, assembly GCF_002803265.2. Classification (NCBI taxonomy): domain Eukaryota; kingdom Metazoa; phylum Arthropoda; class Insecta; order Hemiptera; family Aphididae; genus Melanaphis; species Melanaphis sacchari. The sequence continues at coordinate 5,431,960 of NW_020270469.1, read as the reverse complement.
TGATTAAATTAATCAATAAAACAAAATATTGAGCATGCTTGAGTCACTCTTGAATACCGTACTTGCATAATATTACATATTAATATAATGCTATTATATCGTTTATTATATTGCTAATGATTGATATTGATTAAAGTTAGAATTAGGTACTTTTTTTATTATTTTAATATTACATTCTGTAGTGATAACAAGTAAATATTTTTATCAAAGCAAATCAACGGTTTGGTTAAACGACCGTTCAAAGAAAACATAAATAATAGGAATTCTGTTTATTCTTATATGTTGTGAGGTACAAACAAAATCTTTCGTTCGAAATTGGCCTGATTATAAACGTTTCAAAAATGTTTGCATTCGAAATAAAAACAATTCTTTAATTTGTATTTTATTTATAAAAATATATACTATTACTGTTTTTTCAATTTGTATTTGTTTATTTTTATTTTAAAACAAACAATTCGTTTTTGAAATTTCATACGATTACTCATAATTCATAATCGTTACCATTCAATCATGATTATATGTCTGATTGGTTTTTTCTATAAAATATTTTATTTTTCTTGGATGTGATTATATTTACAATTTGTTTCTCTTCTACGTATAAAATCGAGTTTTTTCAGATAGGTACATTTAAAATTAAATATGAAAAAGATGCTAACTCATATTATTATTATATCATATTTTACGTTAATGTTCGGAAATTTATAAATAAGTGTATTGAGTATACACAATATTTATAAATATTCCGTGGCTAATTACTATTAATATTTCCTATTTACGGTTATTAAACATTAACGCGATCTACTTTATCATTACATACTTGTAAGGAAATAACGTTAATCACCGGCAAATAAAATTAAATTTCAATATAACATCAGTAAACATAACATATGTATATATTTAATATATTTTATGGCCTGCTCATTAATAACCAAGTGGACAGTGTCACGATTCAACGCATCTTTATAATTTTCTACAATCCACATACGCTTGTCCCAAAATGATATAATACGTAATATCATCATTAATCACGATAGATCACATGTGGACGGGTTCACGGGTACACTCATTGTAAAAGGTTGTAAGCAACTACAATAGCATTAGTATATATTTTATAACATATACGATCCAAAGACGGCTACGCAAAGGTTTTTTCAGATCGATAATCGCCACATCAAAGGACAATTGCTAAGACGGTGTCGGAGGGCGTGAGATCTGAAAGCTCCGTGCCAGTGCCGCGCGCACAACAGGAATTTGCTAATTACGCGCGTTCCGGGTTAAGGATTTTTCGGATTCTTATTATATATGCACACGGAATCACGTCCCTTTGAACGAGCCAGGGCTCAGATTCAACGGTTTCAAATGGGTTTGAAAGCGCCACGAATTGGCTACAGCGGTACGGGTGACTATGAGTGGGTGCGAGTAGCGGGTATACGTTTTACGACTCGGACGAAAGCGATAACAGCGGTTTGTAGAAGGGGCATCGCTTGGAATTCGATTTTTTCTGCTCCTTTGTGCAGACTCGCGTTTAAGACGCAATTTCAATGGCTTGAGAGACGATTAACTCTGTTAGGTTGATGAGGTTTTTATCAGAACACCGAGCAACTCCGAGTTAAACGCGTTTTATAACTATTGTTTTTACGTTTTTTGTCACACACAACATAGTAAAAGTCGAGTAATTCGTCAATAGATTAAGTCAACACATCTTCAAAGTGACTATAAATTAAAATATGTTTCGTAAAATAAAAAAAAAATAAAAAACTTTGAACTTCGCCTCGTAAATCATGATCTCCAACCACTGCTGTTGTAGGTTTCCTACTCTGTGTCCCAATAGACACTTCTGCTGCAGCGAACACGCGGTCGTATTACTCCATTAAATTATTATTTTACGATAATAATGCTGATTTGCATACAAGCATTAGATCGATATAATAATATGTTACTTACAATGCATAAATATGTAAACGGCCCGATAGCTACCGGCAATCGACGTAATTAAGTTTTAAAATAAAAAAAAAAAATTGTACTCTTACTCTAATGTATCGATCGATTTGTTATTTATTGCTATATTATTATATGTATACACGTGTATAAAATTGTGCGTATTTAGCATATTATTATAGATTTATACGTTTAATACAGCAAATAATAAGTTCACCACGATATTATGATTTCCCACGACAGTTAATACATACATGTTTATTAATATATATATTGTAAATACTAACACGCACTAAGCACGACGGTTGATTTCAAACTGTATACTTCATATGGTTATAATTTTTAAGTCCTGTAATATTTATATACCAATACGATGTATATGGCTACTTATCTGTTATATTTTGGTTACTGCCTGTGATCATGTATAATTTGAAAATATTTTTTCCGCATTAAGCATGAGTAACGCCATCTATATTATTTAGTTTCCACATTAAAATTCAGATTTCGTAGTATCTCAACAAATTCATTTTCCCTGCCGAGTCACCATTATTGTATAAATTATTACATTTTTATTTTCAATAAAAAAGGGAAACGTGCGTATACCTTTATATAATGTTAATACTCTTGTCCAGTTTATATACGTGTACCGATAGAAAACCCTCATACGAATTATGAAACTCGAGATTGTATCTAATAATTTCAAATATTTTCTAGCGTATATGATGAAGATTGTAACTCAAATTTGCTTTTGTTATTTAATATTCCGCATAAGCGATATATTGGTTGAGGTATTCCCGCGGTCAAAGTGAACACAAATACTTCCCGTGGGCGAAAACATTAATTTGGTTGTGTACATTAAAAAAAAGTCCCGAAAGGCTCAACCGGTGCAGAAGACCCTTTGGACTCGATTCGCATATTGCCTTTATAAAGGTCGGAAGGGAAAAGCCATTATCATTCGGTCGTGCAGAAAAACAGAACGGTTGGTATTTTTTTTTTTTAATCAAAAAACAACGTACAGTCTGTTTTGGAATCCAAATTAAAATTGTGTATACATGTAAAATACGGTGAAAAAAAGTAACGTTAATATTTATTAATGGAAAAGTTCATTTCGGATGTAACAGTGGCGCGGCGGGAAAACTAAAAAAAATCAAGCGAATCAGGCCTATACAATATATTATAATGATAAATCCATAAAATTAATAGAATTCACCTCCACCTCGAGCCTTTTCACGGTCCGTTGATTGGCGCAGGATATTATCCTTTTGTGACGGAACGTTTCAGGAATTACTTCTTTTTTCTTTTTTCCTTTGCGATCGTAATAAACGATGAAATTAAAATAAACAAAACGTTATTATACGTATAGCCTAATACGATTTTTCGTAATTAAATAAAAAATACACAATTCATTAGGTATATTGTAGGAATGTAAAATTGTGTATAATATTGTTAAAAGATATTACAATTAAATGTATTTATCGTATCGGAAAATTATGATTGTGACTTAACAAGTAAAATGTTACTATACGCGATTTAAACTTTTATTATACATTATATTAATTATTTTAACTCGAACTTAATTTTATTTCATTAAGTGATTTTTCTATTAGTAAAATCTAACGTTTGACATTAGTAGGTATATAAATTTATGCAAATCTTTGCTACACATATTTTCTGAAACTACTCATCCGATTAAATAGGTACTGATTCCTTTTAATGAAATGAATCAGGTTTTAAGCATATCCTTGATTCTATAAATAAATGAAAAATCGAGTTATTAATATTTTAATTATCGGAAAATATGCAAACAATAATTTTTTTTTTCCATTTGCGCTACCAATTATTAATATTATTACTTGAAAATATAGTTAAGTGGATTCTGCCTAATGTAGGCACCAGTTAATATGAGCATCCACTTAATATGGGCTAAATAGTCTGGTCCCAATTCCAATGTATATACCAGAAAGATTAAAATGAATCATAAAATATGGACTTGATTTGGTTTATGTGGGAAATTTTTATTTTATCATAGTGTTAGAATATAAACAAGATATTAAGAAGGGTAGTTCATCTGATAAGCTTGAAGCGTTTGGCACTTTTATAAAACTGTTCCACACTAAACAGCTTAGACAACGAGCAATTACAATTTTTGTATATCTCCTACATCCAAAAAGTAATTTTATTTAGTATGTTATATTTAGTTATATTTATATAGTAATTTAACATTTTTTTTCAATTATATGATTTACGAGTACAAAATAAGAACTTTTTAAATATTATAATTTTTTTTTTTTTTTTATTCTAATTTCGGTTTTTATAAGCAACCGTTTAATGTAGGCAAACAAGGCTGGTCTCAGCGTGCCCACATTGAGCGAAATCTATTGTATTTTAATCAATAGCTGATGTAGTATAACACTGCAAACATTTTTCTTTGTTTTTAGTTTATACTTTATGTGTTGTTTGTTTTTGGTCTAGAATGAAAAATAAATCAAATTTGGGCCATTCACAAGAAAAAAAAAAAAAAATTTAAAAAAAAATGATGCAGTTAATTAATAGTTAAAAATAATAACATCGGACGGAACACTTATGTCGGGAATATCATCTGTACACCAAATCATATATTTATATATAATAATAATCAGAATATTATTTATCCACATTTATTATGGTAAATGTTAGCATTAGACAACCAAATTTAACATGGATGCATTTTAAATAGGTAATAAAATTCATGGGGATAATTAGTATATATATATATATTTGAAAAATGAGTTATCGGCTAATGATCAAACTATTTTATTTCATAATATACAATATTATTTTCTTTAAATAAGTTATAAAATGCATAGTATTCTTTGAAATTTTTGTTGAAATTCTTTCGATTTTCACTTTTAACTGTTACATTCACAATATTTTTCATTATTTAACTTTTAATTCGTAGTTTTCATGCTCAACTTGTTTATACTCTTATCATAAACGTAAACAGAAAACTCAAATGTATAGAGCTTGAGGTTTTTGAGGTAGACGCCAATATCAACTATTTAATTTATCCATAGCCGATAAATACTGCAATGTCACATGACATTAAGTATGTAATATAATTTATGAATGTATTTTTATTTATCTAACAATTAAAAGTATATATTTTTCTTATGTTTGGTAAATAAGTTAATATTTTTAAATTTTTTTTTAAGATAAATTAAAAGATTTATTTCGATTTTATCGTCAATTTTCTATGGCGGTGAAAATATTCAACGTTATCTAAATCAATCATTGATGAAAATTTTTATTTAAAAAATAATTTTACCTAAAATGTTGCAATTTTTTGTCCATACATTGACGTACATACACATGACGTGTAGACTCGAAATATGATGAATGATAATCCTATTGTTGAATATATACAAGGCCACGTACACATTTTAACTAAAGAAAATTTACAAATATATCGGAAAAAATCATAGACTAAAAATATGAAATAAATAGAGATACATAAAGAACTTTTATCTTAAAGAATTATTGAACGTTGATTATATAGTTAATATGAAGTATTGAAATACTACGGTTTAACTAAATCAGCCAATTCGGAACGTTTGTTCAGTCAGTAGTCAGTTCAAAACCATGTTGTGACTAAATCGTCACCTATTAACATTTATTTTATAATTCTCAAAACATAATACGTAGTTTCAAGAATTAGATAATCAATAAATGTATACTTTTATTAATAAGTTATATTTTTATATTTCTTTTTGTGTTTTATGAATCAATCGTTGTATATTTTTATTATTTTTTATATTTCAATAAAAATAAGTATATATATATTTTATTTTTTAAATTACATTAAAATCCGTTTTCTAATTATTATATTGTATATTTATTTGTTCAGATAACTTGTTATTGCTAAACTAGAACTTTTATTAAACCAAGCCCAAAGTTATAATTTTATGTTTTCGTTTATACTCTACGAACTCTATTAAGTTTTCTATGATTGTAATAATAATATAATGATTATTTATAAAAAATATTATTATATAATATGATTATTTAAAGAAACTTTTTGGATTATATGGATAATAATTGGAATAATTTTAAAAGATTTTTTTTCATTATTCATTTGATTACATTTATACATAAATATGTATTATTAAGCGAGTCTATAGGTACTACACATTCCGTTGATTTTGAACTTAAACATTAGGTTGCATAAAAAAGTTACTCTAATATAAATTAGGTATTTATAACATATGTAAAATATTTTTCTAACTATATACGCGTCCAATAGTTTCTTTTTTTTTACCATTAACAACTCTGAACTCGGTAATAAACTAATACAAATTTGTTTAAGTTGCTATCAATAATATGATACAAATTTACAGATTATATGTTTTTTCAGTCCAAACGAAATTACATATTTCCCTTTGCAATGTACCTATCATGAACGCTAAGCTGGTCTATTAATATATCACACTTTTGTAGGCTTTAAATCATAGCGATAAAGGTTTATCAAACGATTCTATATTACACGTATATGTATGTATACATGTAAAGGGTATAGCCCGTTTATAAATTTGATATATTCGGGTGTGGATGGCCTTCACTTTAGCAATCTTAATAAGCAACGAATTATAATATTATAATATCATACATGATATGTATAATATATATATATGCTGTTGTGCTCACAGTAGTGGGTGTAGTCGCTATGCCGTTGAGACAACGGCCAGCCAGTGGCGGCGGTACACAGCGGATAGTTTGATAATTTTGTCTGGACGAATAATAATAATAATGATAATACGGCGGTGTAGTGTACGCAGTAGGTATATATTATTGCAACAATTTAATAATAATAACGACGGCGGCGATGATGATGATGTTATAATTGCAACAAAAGCGGTCATGCCCTCCGGGCCCGTCGGCTCGTTAGAATATAATATACGCGCGGCAACTTTCAATCCGCTAATTTCCCTTGCGATTGCAGCAGCCGTTTTTGCCACCTTCACCGCTGATTGCCGAGCTGCTTCTGCCAAAAGGGTCGCCGACGCCCGGTTGATTACACCACAATGAGATGAACCTTTGAATAATCATAAATCCCTCTGCATCAGCCCATTCGCGTTTCATTATCTGTGTGTGTATGTGTGCTCTCATATACATATATACGTATGTATGAGCTCTGTGCATTATTAACATATGAATATTCTTCCGTCGCGCGCGGCGTTTATTAAACACGCCGACATTATCATAATATTATACGCGCACACAATAATCGCGGACGTGATGTCTGTTTCGATTCCTTCATATGTGTGAGTGTGCGTGTGCGCGTGCGAGTGTGTCTAATTAACGCACGTATAGCGATTAGCGGCCCCGCCGGGGAGGTTAGGTCTCCCTTTTTTTTACGTTATCGGCGAAAGCGCACAGTCAATCTCGCGAGCGTTCCGAGCGCTCTGCACCAGCATCCGGCTCCGTCCAGCATCTACCTATATACACACACATATATATGATATATATATTATTATTATTATTATTAAAATAATATTATGTACCCCGAATTGACAATTTGCGCTACGGTACACATGAGTTGTGCGCACGTCGTTTTAATCTACAGCACGTATTTAAGGTCTACACCCGGAATATTATTGTGGATATCGTTTGGGCGTGCACACACAATGTGTATTGCAGGGTCGTCCAAATTTTGAAATCACGCAGAGATCGCGTGGACGCACAAATGAAATACGGTTTTATTAACTATTACCTATACTAGATATATATGTATCTGAATGATTAACATAATTTACAGAAGCCATAAATAGTAATATTTTACATCAAGAAAACAATTGTTATAATTTATTTATTTCAAGTTTAGATTAAATGTGGATATCTTGTTTGGCGTAAGTACATGCTTACACATGTTTAAATATAATTAAAAAAAATAAATAAATAAATAAAATATAATGTTCAAGTATAATTTTTGTAAACGATTTCTCATATTAATTTTAGTTTATAATATAATATAGGTATTCATGTGCAGAGACTAGTAGATGTTTAAAAAATAATAATATCTAGATACAAAATAGAAATTAAAAAATATGAATTTCAAGATATAATTTTTTTAAATTCTAGAATTTTAAATACTTCATAATATATTTATTTGGCTTCCTTAGCACCAATTTCTCAGTCTCAATTACAGCTCACAATACATATCTATCAAATGCTAGCTGACATTTTCTCTTCCTTGATTCGTAAAAGAAGCTTAAATTCTTCGCTGACTTGGTCGCTCCATTTTTATTGTCTTGGTTTTGCCTAGTTTTAGCTTCCGCATTTTGACCATTGTGAATTATCCTGTAATTTCTCTCCATACATATTCTGCTTAGTTAAGTCTTTAACGATTTAGAACACTCTATTCATTGGATTCATTAAACATTTCCCTTATTTCTACGTTTGTTCTTCGTTAAAATTTATGGACCCTTTTAGGATTGAATATCCTTCTTAATATTTCTCTCTCATATGTTTTATTAGTCTTTTTTAGCTGCTTTTGTTGGTGTCTTCACCCTACATGAATATATTACAATTGGTCTGACCAAGATTTTGTATAGCTTAATTTGGAATTGTGTACACATTTATTACATAAATACACACACACATATATATATATATATATATATAAATTAAAATTGAAATTATATAATATATGATCGAATTCATAGTTTTTTTTTTTTTATCTCAATTTGCTTAATTGTATGAATTTGGTCCATTATTTTTTTAACCTTATGTGAATTGGTAAATTGTTTCAATATCGTGTTGTCTTGTATCAAGTAACATATTACTTAGAACTTGGTATGTATTATACAAAATAATATTTGGAAGTTAAATTCCCCTATATTTTTTTTACCATTCTCTCCAATAATTTATTAATATGTTACTATTTATGTACTATGTTTATACTTATTAGTTATAAAACTAAAACATAGAAAGACCAGTGCTCGATAATATATTATATCCTTATCAGAAATTCAAGTAATAAAAACAATAATTTATACTTAAATGATCTATAGGTAGATAATTATCTATGTTTAATAATAATTTTTTTTTTTTTTTTACTTTAACTTATTTTGCAACGTACACTGTATTTATTTTGTAAAAAAATTTAAAAATATATAAGATACTAATGTATCCAAGGTACTGTTCATACCTGTTATTAATGTATGTGTCCGTTACTCGGACAACGTAAAAGCATTTTAGAGATGCGTAGCAGCTTATATAATTGTAAAAGTTTCAATGACCTGCTATTACAGCGGTGCGAGACTAGGTTTTCATTTATTTTAAATTCTAATTTAAACTCGTGTATCTATTATCTACAATATAATATCATAGGATTGGATATCGTGTGTTTAAACCATGTCAACAAATATTTATACGGTTTCATGATACGTTTAATTTTCGTAGATACCATATTTTTCATTGAAGGTATAAAATATACATAATTATATAGACAAGCAGTGTGTACAAGCGAGGCGAAAAATCTATAAGTATCTTCGATGATGTTTTGTTTTCGTTCCTTGAAACATTTAGTCTAATATTATTTTTCAAATAACTTTCTATAAGTACACATTTCAAGTTGAAATCTTGTTGATCCTATTTTATTATTACTATAATATTGCATATCTCTAATCTATATTCGTGTACACATATGTGCACTATATGCAATAATAAAATCATCGTTTATATAGATGTTATCGTTTTAAATAATAATAACACATTCCATATTACCATAATTATTGAAACAAAAATAATAGTTTGAAATGTTTAAAGAGATAAAAATATACAATTTAAAATCGTATTGATACATTTACTACAGCAGTTATGATCATTATTATTTTTTATTTCAATTTATCTTAAAATTAATTTATATTAGATAAAAAGTATTTCCGTTGATAAATTTTCAATTTGAAAGTATTAAATTAGTTTTATTAAAATATGAATTTAAAATATCTTCAGTGTTAAAAAATAAAAATCGTAAGAAGGATGTATAGGAACTTAGTTGATTTAATAAATGGCGTGAAGGATGGAGTTATAATTTTATATTTTGTGTATATAATAAATTTATTTTGTTACTATCACATTTAAAATATTCCATAAATATAATTTTAGCTGGAAACTTACTGATGTAGCAACTATGGTCTTTTAATCTAGTTTTTGTTATGTAAGTTAAGTTATAACGTCATTTTATAATAACATATTTGTGTAACAGTTGTCGAGGGGAAGTTATACAACATAAAATATTACATTGAGCTTTAATAATAATTTAATCTCTTGTCTAGGAATTAACTATTAAGTCATGTACATTAAAACTTTAAAATTCTGTTTAATTAATATTTGCAGTCTGCAGACATAATAGCCGTTAACCCGTACGCGATCCAAATTTTAATACGAATATATTAAATTGATCGTATCTCATAAATATCTAAATACGTATTATTATATTATTCACTTGTCGGCTGTAGACTTAACCCCATTATGGTATTGCATACATATAATATAGCTGCGGCAGCAATGTTCGAATATAATGGTCATCGTCATCATTATCATCATTCCAGGTGTGAGATGCGAGGTGCTGTGTGGTATAAAACCCTTGTTATAAATAATATAGACGTCGAATTATACACGTGGCGGTAGACGAGGACGATGACGTGACGGACGGCTTTATTATATCCATGACGACCCTTGTATTATATTATCATTATTATTATACGATGAACGTAACCCTTTCGTATATATAATAATAATAATCGCTTGCGTAGTCGTGCCGGTCACTTAAAGCGCGATTAATTGTTGGACCCTATATTCGCATGGTTCGAAAGGGGTCTGCCGCAACAAGTGCGAGACATTGCTGCAGTGGTATAGAACCTACGTCTTTTACGGGTTGATGTGAAAATGCGTATTAATCATATTATTATTATTATATATATATATAATAATAATAATAATTACGGTCATCGAGTTTCGAAATGGTCTAAGAGAGCCATCGTAACGCGGAGCCGACGTCTACAAATGCCAATGAAAGTCGTATAATTATATATGTCTATAAAGTATAATCACTATTAAAATAAGATAATTCTATTTTTTTTTTGTAAGCCCACGGATTGCATAAACTAAAAAAAATAAATATGAATTCAACTTTTTTTTTTTAAATAAAAAGAAATATTTATTGAGTCGAGCTTTATGCTTTGAACCACTATTGTTTAGAAATCGTTTTTCTATTTACAGACTAGTTCGCGTGTCTCCAACCTGTATATTGTATAATAATATTATTAAATATTCATGTTGTCGTAATGTCTAGTGTGTAATGATGGTTTCTTTAAAATTGAGTTAAACATAAATGAAAATACATATTGGTGTTCGTAGTAATCGCATTGCATAGTGTCGATGTATAAAAGTTTATTAATGCATTCCAAAGAATACATTTTAACATCAAGCCGAATGCCAAAACGGTAAACATATAAATATTTAATACATAAACCATTTGCTAAAAAAACCAAGCAAGTATAAATTGCATACAAGTTATCCGGAGAAGTTATGAACGCTTTGGAACGCAAAGTATATGTATATAATATATATATATACATATAAATACATCGTGTGCGTTTATTAGTACTATACACCCTATCACCCCTAATTCTTCGCTTGTCGTTTATTTTTCTGTTTGGAATTTTCCAGGAACGTCGAAAATTACGTTTCGACCGTCGTACGCGACTTACACGGAAAAGATGTAGCGAATAAGATGAAAAAACGCATTAATAACCTACCCTGTGTATGGAGAGGGAGGTGTACGCGTGTGTAATGCGTATGTGTATGTATGTATGTGTGTGTGTGTATGTGTGTAGAGCAGCGATTCTGACGGTGCCGTGTAATGGAATATGCACACACACACAAACATACATTTATGTATATGGAGGTCCTGGGCCATTTGTTAGCGTTGGGCGGTCGGGTGCTGCAGAGGATGCACGTGGGGCTCGTGTGTGACCACGGAGATATATATACATAATATACATTTAAGCAGACGCGCGTTATATATACGACGGGGAGAAGACAGTGGAAATTTATCTTGCCTGCCGGGTCGGGTAAAACCGTGAAGGCGGCTGTGGCGTCGTCGATGGTCGGGTGGTGGGAAGGCGATGCGTATATATGCAAAAGGGCTCCCGGTTTAAGTGAGAATACTAAAGAGGCGCCCCGGGGACCAGATAAGCAAACGATATTGTATGAAATAAAAAAAAATAAATAAATAAAAATAAATAGAAGAAGACGGGGAAAAAAGAAGAGGGAAAACTATCTCGGTTTCTTCACCTCCACACCGTCCGCACCGTCTCCATCACCGTATCCCGGCATCCTGGATTAGTTTTGGTCCGCCATCATCCATCTATATGTATATGCACGCCACTGTCCTAGAGATGAATAGTGGTGTCCTGACGTCATTACAATGCTACACTGTCGTCCCTTTAAAATGTCATTTTGGTGTAAGCCTTTCAGACCCGTTCCCAACCACCACACACGACCACCACTACACACACCCAGATACATATACACTCGCGTGCACGCACACACGACCATTGCCACCACTATCCCGCACCATAGTCTTTTTCTCACAGCGCCATTTTCAAATGTATTTTCCGTCTTTTCTAGTGGGTTTTTTTTACCCTTATATTATATATACGAACGCACACATATATATATATATAGCTGGCCCGAAAAAATAACCCTCATTATTACGTAATATCGTTATTATAAAGATCATAAATCAATCACAAGCTTTACCGCTTAAACGGCGTGGCGGCCAGCACAACAAAGCCATATCTCCTCACCCACCTCTGCACTATACTATATATATATATATATACGACGAAGATATTATATCCACGCTACTCGCGTCTTACCACTGTTTTATTTCAAATTTCACACACACAGTTCAGACGAATGATCGACAACAGTTCTCAGTCTTCAGCATATTTTCAGTCGTCAGTGATCAGTAAATAGTAAATGTATTTGTCTTTAATAATTACATAATATTATACAAAATTGCCAGGAATATAAAATATTTAATGCTGTATATACTACATAGCAGGTATCGGTAATTTATATTCATAGATGGCTACTCGTACATTAGGAATTTAGGAAGTTTTTGGAAGCCATCGACATTGAATGCGCTTAAACGTTTTTAATTAAAAAATTAAAAAATAAAATCAAAAGTAATAAAGCGACCCATGCTATGTATGGTATATTTATTTTAGTCACTCTTATAATTTTGTCGTACAAAATTATCGCTGGCCGTCGTGCAGAAACGTATCTCGCATAGCGCCGATGCAAAATAATTGAAAGTCGAATTAATTACACGGAAGCATTGAGCACGGGGGTCGGAAGTAAAGTGCGCGTGTGCATAATATAAAATGTGTTAATGGGTTCTTTGTCTAAAATAAGTGTGCTCGAGTGTTAACGAAACGAATAAATAAACGAATTATACAATAAAAGTGGTGAAAATGATGTAGCATAAGATAACAAATAAAACGACATAAAACTAGAGGTTTAATGAATATAAAGTGTAAAGAAGGTACGGGGTTCGAAGCATATTAATGAGAGATTTTATGATATAAAAAGGAATTTGGTATGAGAAATGGTCGAAAGGAACAGTTAGGAATATGAAATTAAAAATAAACTTTCGTGTCAGGGTAAAGATATTGAAAGAGATACATTAATGGCAAAAATAAATTAAAACGAATATTATACATTATACGCAATTATTACAGCTCTTAGCAGTAAGAAAATACTGAGAAAATCTTTAAAAATATGCATCATGACAAATATTATTAAAAACAAAAATACATTTTATGATTCGTTTAAAAAAGAATACCTCTGTTCGATAGAATCTCGAGAATTATTATTTTCTATATAGGCGTTTTGGCTTTATATTATTATGTTTTATAGTCGTCGTTTTCGTGTGACATTGATAACCACTCGGTAGGTATTGATTTTTCATCATATTTTCGATAGATGCCAAAGTTCAAGACACTTCGAAACGTAAGATATAGAACGGTGTAATAACAAACAGGTATAAAAAATAATAATTGTCTTTGATAAGCACCGTTTCATCGACGGCCATGACGTCTAATTATACTGATGGTAGTAATAATAGTAGTAGTCGTCGATTGGATCGAAAAAATAAACCACTGGGCGAAAACGGTATTGGACGTAGTCGGACGTCGTACGCACTCTTGTATAATATTATCATCGTCATCGTCGGTGTTTCGTCGTCGTCATCGTCATCGTCGTCACATCGTTGGGACCGTAATAATAATTATTGCGCGATCGCCGGGCGAAACTGTTTATGATAATTTATCATACTCTACTACGCTCTCGTCGGGGATCGTTAAAATTCCCCGCGCTAACGTCGTTTTACACTGCGAATGTGTGTAATAGGATTGAGACGAGACGGTTGGGGACAGAGGGAAGAGTGAGAGAGAAGGAAAAAGAGGTAAATGGGGTGACGGACAATAATATGTGCCGACGGACACGAAATAATTGCACCACCGGGTCCGGCGCGCATGCACACACACACATATCGTATATTGCATGTACTACTCGTATGGTACATAATATTATGCGCGTTCAAAGTCGGGGTGACGATCACGCGAGCGAGGGAGCTTACGCACCGCTCAGCGTTTCATTATAATTACTATTATTATTATTATTATTATTATTATTATTATCATCGTCGTCGTCGTCGTCGTCGTCTCGTATAATATAATAATATAATCGTTAAGAATATTATTATAATACACACACACACGATTGTGCGTGTGCGAGTTATTGGAAATCTCATGTATGTGTGTGTGTGTGTATGTGAGTCTGTGCGGGCGTTTAATGGAACTGTACACATGAGGCTTTTTACGCTTATAGATCCGCATGGTTTTGGGATCGACCGGGGAGACGAGATAATACAGATGAGGACAATGCCGTCGAGCACGAAGTTAAAACGTCGGTGACCGGAGGTTAAACGGTCACGCGGACACGTCACGCATATTAGCCGATTGTTTTGCCGCCCACGGTGCTTACACACACTCACACACACACTCATACATATATATATTTATGAGAGGATGTCCGAGAACTTTATGCACACATACACAGACATATTGTATATACGCTACCGGTGCACTATGCGCACAAATTATTATACGTTTTATATGGTCACCTATACATTAAACATAGGTATTATTATTATTATTTAATCATCAAATGCTTTTGTCTTTTTTTTTACACCCTCTCACCGTTACCATCTGCACATATATGCATACCATCATCCCCGAATGGTGAATTGTGACGAAGGATAATTACAAAACCGTCCTTCATTACAGCACTATATAGTGTAATTATAATATAATATAATACACGAATCACGATATACAACGTCGCAGCATGAGTTAGAACACTCAGATGTAGATACTTCGTTAAAATACTACGGAATGACCCATAAAACGTAAGATACTCATTATTTCAACAACTTATAATTATCTTTGAAGATTTTGTGTTCACGTAATTTTAGATGGCTAATAACTTATTAAAAAAAAAAAAAAAAAAAAAGTTTTACTAATTATTATCATCGTAGTTTTTTGTCAAAAATTTTCTGGAATATTTTAAGTCTCGACGTCTGGAATAATGAATATACAATTACTTTTCAGGTTAAAATCTGTACCACTTCACTTTCTCAACTAAACTTAAATATTTTTAACACATGAACTACTAATCCATAATTAGATATTCATTTATTGAAGTATACCAAAAATAATCTGCTTTGTAGTAATAAATGAAAAATGCATGTTGTCTTTAAAAAAGTTAAGAAATTATATAGATAGTATTAAGAAGTAGCAAAAATATATTTTTATACAACGATTTAATATTATGCAAACAAAAAAAGTTCATAACTTTTGAAATAATGTGTGTCATGCGTTAAATGGATAACTTGGTATGCAATATAGTATAATATTCTAGGGTGAATCAGGCGAAATTTTATTCAACTGTTATGTATATACGATTTTGTGAAACTTTAATTAAAAATATACGAGATATTTCCAACGATATGTTATAACTTGGTAACAATAAAATCAAAAGTTCATGGTAGACATTTTGAATAATTAAAAATATAAATCTAAAAAAAATGCTTTCATTCATTTAAAACTTAACCGATTTCAAATCTTTTTTTTTATCAATAAGTAAATCTACAAAATAACTATTTTAAAATTTTTAAAAAAGTTATTTTTTTGTAGACCGTGGTAAAGGAGAGGACTAATGTATTACATTTGAAACAAAATGCACTACGTTATCTTTATCATATTTTAAATTAGAGCTATTGATTTTTCAATTAATGTTTTACATATACTTACTGTGTAGTATTAATATACTATAAATAATAAATATTACATAATTCAAAACCAAGTAAACCTTCATAGTTTTTGAAAAAGTTTTTTTTCCCGTTGAGAATTTTACTAAACTTTTTATCCATACTAACAACTGCTATTTGTCTACCACATATTTTGAAAAAATATTGGTAACAATCGAAATATCTTGAATATAGTCTTATAATTTGCACTTTAAAAACCAATGCAAAAGCGTAGCATACCGCATACTAGCCTGTTAAACATCCGAATAAATGAATTTTTATATTTTATTTATATTTCAAAATTAATTTTACTTTTTGTTTGATTATTTCACTCATGAAAAATGTAATATTATCTTAATTACTAAAAAATTATACATCATAATAGATAGATAGTAGCGAATAAAATATCACAAAATCGATAACTTTTGAATACATTTTATTTTTATTCTTCGTTATAATAATATTATGTATTAATAAAGACTAATTTATATCCAATTGATTTAGTTATTTTTTTTTTTTTTACTTTCATTTACCGCGATATTTTGTTATTAAACGTGTCGACTTTCAAAAAAATAAAAATTTAAACTAGAATATAAAGATTACTTTATACGAATAGGTATATAATTTAAATATTTGATTTAAGTTGTAACCATTGTTTTCTTTAATGTTTTAAAAAAAAAATAATTTCTTAAAAGGTGAATAAAACATCATAACATTCATAATTATATTACATAAAACCCTGTTTCTCAATAAATACGTTGTAATAATTTTTAATTTCTGAAGTATTAACATTATAATCCTTAATCAGTGATAACATTGTTGAGGACACGAATAATGCTAGAAAAATATATTTAAATCATGATTTCACAGCAAATAATATAATTTGCATACATTTATATAATATGTATACCTATTATATATACATTTTACATTTTATTTTTACGACAATGTCTACAGCTAGACCGTAGCGTTATTTTAAAAAGTTTAAATTATAAACATTGTTATTTATTTATTTTTATTTTTTCGATGAAAGAGGGAAATGTTTTAATATTCAACAAAGAAAAAATACAATTGTAAGTTGAATGCATTTGAAACCGTAAACACAAAGACAAACCATCACCACATTATGGTCAGCCAAAATGTTGCTGCCAACAAAACTACAAATCCCCTGGGCCAGCCCATAAACAGCTGAAGTAATGTTTTTTAAATGTTTGGGTGGTTGTCGTCCGGTCGGGTGCAAAAAATAAGTTTTTTTTGTTTGTTTGCATATTCGGGTTTTTGTGTGGCATAACTTCGATTCCATTGTTATTTATATTTTACCAAGTTAACTAAAGAATTCACGAGACCGAAGTTTTTGTTCAGATTTATAGTGAATTTTTTTTGCGAAATAAATACATTTAACTCGTTTTTATCCACTCTTGTATGACTTTAAAAGCGGATGTTAAGTATAAACATATATTCATTTAGTATGTGTGAGTGAGTATTTGTATATTATGTATGTGTACGTGTATGCCATATTGTATAGCTTCCCCATTGACGTTAAACAGTTTTTGCAATCGTCTAAATGGAAAAATAATTTCAATCAACTGATTTATTATTCTTGGTTTTTAAAAATGGGTGAAATTACATTGTTTTTGTTAAATATAATATATATTATAAATTATTTTAGTAAAATATATGACTACTATCCAAGTAATTAATTATTCAAAATGACTACAACAAGCGAGCAACTTTATCAATAAATATAAATTTGCATTGTAATACGAATCCATAAAATATATACACTTATAGATATTCATTTTTTACCGGAGTTTTGATAACTTTGCATGGTAAAATTTGAAAATGTGTATACAAATTGGACAAATAAAGTTAATACGATTGTAAGGTTTTAATTAAATTATTATAATTTTATAGGTATAATTATTACTATATAAATTACAGTCTGTATATACGTATATTTACACACTCAATTATCTAATACAATATTTAATTTGGATTTGGCAAGTTTGATTTTTTATCATTTACCCCAAAATGGTCAAGACATTTGATGTATGGTTGAATTTTCACAGGTTTTTTTCAGACAACGATCTGGGGAGTTTGACAAATTTCGATTGTCTAGCTGTGTATAATTTTTCTAGTCTGACAATGGTGAGCAACATTTTTTAAAAACATCCATATAAAATTATACCGTTTGAGCATTTATATGATATTACTGTTGAATACTCACTGTTTAACAGATAGATATCTATTATTAATACGCTATCTATTTTATATCTAATGGATATTACTTAAGTAGGTATCGATACTATGTGTGTCATATAGTGATATAGCGATTATTCAACCCTAATATATATATATATATATATTGTGTATAATACTATCGTATCGAAATATTCGAGTCTAATGCAGTTTTATTATATTATACCTAAAGGTGCCTACGAAGATTCGTGATCTTTTAACGACGTTATATCCGTCGTATAGGTATCGTAGACGGTTCGAGTTTCCGGCCCAGTCAACACCCCGCGGTGCAATACACCCAGTCAGACCACCGTTCATACAATAT
This sequence comes from Melanaphis sacchari, assembly GCF_002803265.2. Classification (NCBI taxonomy): domain Eukaryota; kingdom Metazoa; phylum Arthropoda; class Insecta; order Hemiptera; family Aphididae; genus Melanaphis; species Melanaphis sacchari. Next base: position 5,413,040 of record NW_020270469.1, on the reverse strand, counting down.
ATAATAATATAATATTCACAGCATATTATAACGATTACACGACGTGCATGTATATGGTAGTTACTAGTCACTATATGTAGTCGGTATGCGTTTATCACACATATTATATTATATTGTGCGCATATAGGTACATATATATGTACCTACGTATTACGCGCGTACTAAACTTATATCGTATACTTGTATATGTTATATTACAGTGAGTGGGCGGATGAATATAATTTGTATTTTACCACCGTGTGACGACAGCGGCGGCGCATATAATAATGCCCAGCGAACGAGCCGGCGACGATGTTTATCTCTCGTTCCGTCCGTGGTCTCTCTCGCCACGAGTGAGTTCTTTTTTTTCCACACTCGCAACTCGCGTGTTTGTACACGGCCCAATGCAGTGCAATGCAGTGTAAGCGTTAGTGTGTGTTTGTGTGTGTGTGTGTGTGTGTCACTTGTCACCACATGGTCGACATTAGAACCGGAACCCAAGCCCCTTGTTTAATTGGCGGCTGTTCCTTTGTTTGTAATTCTAGGTTTTTTTTTTTTTTATCATTATTATTATTATTTAACTTTTTTTTAATTTTTTTTTCCTACCGTGTTGTAATTTATATGACACACCCCAGACCCAGCCCGTCACTCTTGGATAAACATTAAAACGTTTAAACGCTCATTGTTAAACACTATTTTGTTTTGTTTTTTTTTTTTTTTTGCTCTGTAGTTAGTTATAGGTACGCACGGTTACGAAAAAAAAAGCATTTTATTATAATAGGTAAATATTCATAATATGCGTGTGCGCGCATCGTGTACATATAGTGTATATAATATACATTACTAATATAATGTTTAGGTAATAAACTCGCGTGTGAATGTCGAAAAACGCATCTCGGGTCATATTTAGAACGATATAATAGTATACATACTAAATACGCGCGCGCATCATTTATATATATTTTATTGTATGTTAAATAAAAAGCCTCTTACGGAAACGTCCATGGTCCTTTGGACCGAAATTCTATTGGAAAAACGACGTTTCATTAAAACATTCCCTTCCGTGTCGTTGAACTCGTGAAGGCGAATTACATACCGTAATCCGTATTTTGGAGAGCGCATTTTTAAGCTCCGAATTTCGAGCGCCTTTGCTGGTCCTTATGATAATAATAGTTACCTATACCATACTATTATTATTAAATTTTACGAGTTGTTAGAGTTACAATCTCGCGTCCGTACATGCGCATTTAGTAAGTCGTCTAACGTCCTCAAGGTACCCCACATAACGATCGATTATATAAATCGTTATCTACTTATGACGTGCAGCGTCTACGTAAATATTAAAATTGTCGTTTTAACTCGATAGTTAATCGGTAATTATGTATTATAGACGACGCCACAATGGTGTGTCGTATAGGCGCACGAGTTAAGATACACCTATAAGTATGTCGTTATATTCGCGCCATAAAGCATCACACTATAAGAACGCATCATCAGTATGTTAAACTTTCTTATATTTTAATATACATATCCGTTTATGACATGCAAATTTATACGGTTTGTAGAATAACAGTTTTTGGCACCTAAATAATTCGTGTGCGATACGAAATCGTAAAAGAATTTTTGAAAAGATAATAAATACTTGTAGTTTTAAGTTGGTCATAAAATCCAAAGAAATATAAAAACGTAATGTTATGATAAACGAATCAAAAAATAACGTTAACAAAATTTAAATATTTTTAAATAATATTTTATCGATAATAACTAAATATTTTGTATATAGGTACGATTGACGTGCATAAAACACAAAGGTTAACCACTAAATAAAACGTAGGTATTCTGATTAGAGTTTCACAACAAAAGTGAAAATTTTTTTTGTTAATGTAATACGCATAATTATTTTTTGAGAGTAAGAAATAATTTAAAAATCGGTCCTAAAAATAATATTATTTAGTGTGTAAACATGGTCAAAACTGGTCACTTATACATTTTATTTAAAATGTACGTAATAGTTGAACAAAAACATTTTTCTTCGTTCAAATCGAAATTTTCAACATTTTAATATATTTTTTAATATTTTAAAATCACACGTAAATATGAAATAGTAAAAAAGTCTTTTGTATAACCTAACTCATTTTCACCACCAAAAAATAATTACAACATATTTATTTATAGCTCAAAGTTAGGTTAGGGCCCAGCATTTCTTTTAACATTACATAATATTTATCAATAAAACATGATCACGCAATTTGTGAGTTTTATAATAAAAAATATCACATTTGTTCATGATAAAAAAAAAAAATGTCCGGAATTAAGCTATTAACGTTCATGGGACCATGGTATAATTGTCTTCTGATGTAGACTGCAGCACGTGGACCATAAACCAATGTGTATAATATGTACAATAAAAATTATACGAGCTTAAAGTAAAAAAAAAAGTATATAAGAGTGTATCGTAATAATTCGTAATGACAAAAGCCTTGCCGCAACAACGTCTAATTTCGTTTTTTAAACAGATTAAAATCGCACCGAAATTTAACGAACCGCTGCGGTCGGAATACTTGAAAGAAGCACGAGACAAGCACGAAAAACGAATGTCGTGGGAATATTGTATTTTTTTTTTTTTTTTTTTTTAATACGTGATAAGCTTGTTAACGTTTTAATTTGTGAACCTGTGTTGTTGTTTGTTGTTGTTTTCTTTATTATCTATTATAATTTTTTTTTAATTCTCGTAAATGAAATTATTATACAACGCGAACATTACTAAAAAATACAAAACAACCGATAGGCGGACACGTCTCTAAGGAATTATACTATGGTCGAAATTCCTGGAAAGTTTTTCCAACTCAGATTAGTCATAATTCTTTGATTCTTCGTTTCTTTTCGCCCGTAGTTGTATAATGCACGTGTGTTTGTATCTGATACTTTAAAAGTTTGCCTGAGAACCCGAACAATAGACGAGACAAATAAGAACTGAATTTCTCGATCAGAAGAATGATAAGTCACGGGAATACGTTCAAATTGACACCGATTGGCGATTTCTATTGGCTATTGTTGGGTTTTTTCGAATTGTTATACGGATGCAAACTGTAACACAAAAAAGTAAATTGATTGCTTAAAAATTATTCAATACAAAGACGCAAAGTTTCAAAACAAAAGTATTAAGTTTGTTCAAACTTGTACAAAATAAAAAAAAAACATTGTATATTGTTGTAAAATGTAACATAATATAAAATTATTATGTAGTAAATATTTACCTACCATTTTACCAAAAACTTCTAAATTATTCAAATAAAGTTTATTCAATGATTTTTGGCAACGAAAAATGGGCTCAATTATTATTTTTGTCAAATTTAATGGTTAGTTCAGGAAAATATACCAATATATGTACCTACTTGATATTATTCGCTGAAATTAAATAAGTATCAAAAAAAAAAAAACTAAGTAATTACATAAAATAGCTGACGTACCTATACGGAATAATAAAATGTATTATGTTACACTATAAATTATTATTACTATTATTATTCATTACAGTGAATATTTTGTCTGCATACAGAGATTAGATTTTTACGCAACTCAGATTATATTTTATTTCAATAATAAAATAACACAATATTAATTTTACTACTAGATTATCATTATTATTTGTGTAAAATGTTACACGTTGGACCATGTTTTTACTTTAGAAAGGTCTAACTTAAGATTCCTAGCACTTAATTTTATAACTTGAATAAACAAACAAAAATTAAGAGGTAAAATAAGAACTTTTACATAAATTGAATTTCCGACAAAATCAATTATGTTTTTTTTTATGTAACCCAAAAACAATTAACCGCAATAAAAATAAATGCGATATTTTCAAAAAAAAAAAAAAATTATATCATCTTACTATAATACTAAAAGTAAAAATAAATTATTTTAATAGCTATACATATCAAATAAATATATCACTTCGTACTATAGGCTGAATTTTTCTACTCAAAATCTTTTTTCGTATACAATGATATACGATTTTAATTGAATTCAATTTAAACTCACCTATAATAATAATCCGCTCGACACCTAATGTACAGCAGAACAGTACTTACTTATCTACCTTTTTTTATTTTTATTTTTTAAATGTTAGGTAGGCTTAAGATACTTTAAAATTATATAAAACATTAAAAAAAAGCTATTAGTTTTTAAATTCAGTTAAGATATTGAAATTCCAGAGCCCAGAGGTTACAAAAATCTAATAAATGGAAAAGTTAATTTTAAAGTAAAACGATATGTTCAAATATACTATATTAAGTTAGCCTTTTAAATAACTAACAAAATTATCTTTTTCATGCATTTTTGAAAATGCATTAAAATACATTTGTAATATATCTAGTGAAACGTCTGTTTAAAAATATAACCACAAACTGGAGGCGAGCAAAAGATTTATCATCAAATGTCTAATATTTTTTTTCCAAAAATACGTGTTTTAGGTTAGATATAATATGAAACAAGTTACCTTTTACATTTTTTTTTGGAATCTGGCATGATTAATTTTACTCTTAAAATTAGCTTATAATTATATTCACATTAAATGATTCATATATTTACTTATATAATAAATTCAATACAAGCTATTTTTATAAATTTAATACAGTTATATGAGTATTATTGTCTTGTTTAGTTTATTATTATTTATAAGCTAAAATTACAATATGTTATTAAATAATAATTACCATTTAGGAAACGGATTAATAAGCATTTTTGTAACATGCTAAAAAAATTATAAGGAAAAACATTATTCAAATTATAATTATAATTGTAATTATAATGTATTCTGTGATTTTTAAATTGTATTATTTTATATATTTTTTTTTTTACCTAGCACATATTTTAAAAGTTGATGCTGTTTTTGTATTATGTAAATATATAATTTAATTTTTACATTTATCAGTTATTACTCATCAAATCATTCATGTAATAACTTTTTAAACAAATTATATGGGTTAGTTTTATTCTGTCAACTTCTAATTTTTATTTTTTTATGCAATTGTTTTTGTACTTATTAATTAAAATAAATATAAATATTTTATAAAATATATCATTTAAATAATTCATTAAATGGTCTACATTCATTTTTAGTATATTTTGATAGTCATACTCTCAAGTCTCAGTTAATATTTTTTAACTATTACGCATTGGTATTGGTATAACTATTTAGAGAAATATACAATATTATACTTGCAGATTTATACTTGTATGCTGCATATAATCTTGTTATTCATAATAAGTAATGAGTAATGACTTATGTAACAAATCTTCAATGGAGAATTATTTAAAAACTACTTAATAAATAATGTAAGAATTCATATTACTATTATGATTATCCAAACGTTATAATTTTAGCCGATAACTAAAATTATTTAATTAATGTTTTTGTAATCGATTATATTTGTGATTTGATTATGTGATCATGTTTAATCATATATTTTAGTTATCTATTTGATAACTCATTACTTATTATCTTATTAAAAAGTGGCAATTGACCACAGTAAAATTATTTACCAATATTTAAAATTCCGGAAATCGGCTTACTGTGACCGTTTTTCCATTCTGTCCATAAATTGTGATGCAGAGTACTTAGGTATACAATTCTCTTGACGCGTAAAACGATTTATTTTTTCAGAATCATCATCATGTCATTATATTTGCTGCTAATACTTAAGTTGGTTATATCTATCTATCTATATATATATTACGCAGTATAAAATGGTATGTTTTATCGACGGCATCAAGTCGTTAGGGACGCTCTGCTACTGCGATGTCAATTATTTTGTTAATCATACTAAAATCAAGAAATTTCTAGACAGTGTAAGCTCCCCATGTCGGTCCGCAGTAGATACCTACCCGATGTGGGGGAGTGTACCCGGCCGAAGAGTTCTTAGAAACTGAGGGCGAGGACTGCTCTGATTGTAGACCGTCGTTTGGTTTTATTTCGATTCCAATATACGTAAGCAGACGAGAAGAAGAAATCTGGCCGACGGCGGTGATTAACATTTGCAGGCGAAACGGCCAATTTCGCTGAGTCTTTCGCCCCGCACAAACAATGACTGTGAGGATAAACGTCTGTGCGGGCACCACAGTAGACAATAGCGTTTTGGGGTTTTTTTTTTTTTAATTTACCCTACGGAAGTTTTTTTCTTCTCTTTTTCCATGCACCACCCCACGACGAATGCTTAACGTTTTTTAAACGGTTGTTTTTCAGCTGTATATTGGTAGTTGTAGTAGTAGTTGTTGTTGTTGTTGTAGTAATAATGATATAGTAATATTGGTAGGTAGTGGTAATCTCGCCAAGACCGACCAGGCGATTTTCCCCTTCGTGTCCGCCCTTATTCAAGCTATTATATATATACAGATAATTCTCTCTGAACAAAACAACGTGACATCTGAAATCCTTTAATTACTCCGCTGACTTCCTCAGACCGATATGAGTGGGTGGACGGGTGGTTTAACACCGAAACGACGGCTCATTGTTTAATTTTTATCTTGGCCGATAGCGAAAAAAGGGAGAAAAACATGTTTATACGTAAGTTTTAAACTCAGCTCATCAATATTCATTTTGCACGAATAAGACTTGTCGTCTTATTAAATCGACTCGTTGCGTTTTTTTCCGTCCGCGATGATAATATGTATTTATATAAGCCATTTGCCAGAAAAAAATAAAAACCTATATCGACGTTAATTAATCTTCATTCGTGCCGAATAAATTTCGATTAGTAGCTCGAAAAACGTATAACACCGGAAGTGGACGGATGGAATTAAAACGATAAAATATTATAATACTTTTTTTTACACCGTCATTATATTACACTCGTCATTTATAACATTATAATTAATAGCCCATATACATTTATATCATATATTATACATAGATATATTAGTGGACCACTGTTCGACGTCATACGGAGGAAAATATTTTGTATTTCATCTGATCGTGTAGTTTCGACAACTGTTCCGTCTAATGTAATAAGTAATAACATTTTAAAATACGTTACAACTAAAGTGTACATGTGTTTTGGTCACTATATCATTACTGTATATTTGTGTTTGTTTTATTTTTATATTTTAGTTTATTATGGTGTCTATTGTCTACAAGATATATACCACAACTTGAGTCTGGATAAATTATAATAAACAAACAATTCAGATTAAATTTAATCTATTTGTGATTATTATTTTTTTTAAATATTAGCTTACCGACGAATAATTTTTATAACTATAGATCTATAATTTATTTATATATTATAATCAAAAACATACATTGAAACTAATACCAGTTTAATATCAGTGTACTGTATACCTTATAACTTAGATATACTTGATAGTTATAACTTATAAAGGAAATCGATTACGGTTAGCGTTCAATAAAAACATTTAGCTATCCTTGATAAATCCTTAATTATAATAATATTACATAATTCATGAATAAATATGATCATTCGTTTTTATGTTATACAACAACTGTCTCATCTCGTAATCTAGTGTTAGACCAATCATTTTATTTTTACTTATATTTTTTCGAAGCCATTTTGCAAGTATCTGCTAAATATTTTATTTCAGAATCAATTATAAAAATTAACATTTTCATCAACTTTTTACTGAATTTTAGCAGAAAATAAGACAGACCATTAGACCATCTTGAACTGTAATTATAATATATTCTATAGTGTAATATTATGTACATGAACATATATACAATGGTCACGCGAAAAGTTCATTGTTACACTGGTAGGTATATAAAACGACCCACGCCGTAAAAAGTTTTAATTGTGGTTTTAAAAGAAACCAAGCGTGACTTAAATACAAAATAAATATATATATAGAGTTTCTATAAAAAATGAACATTTCAAGCGATATATCAATATAATATATCTTGAGCAGACGTTAGTCTAATGTTCAATAAAATTGCGAGACAAGTGCTCGTAATACGTAGTTCGGCGCTGATCGTCGATTTCAAACGATGCTGTATCGTTACAAAAAGAGGCCGTCAATACGTATTCAGTATTTACACTATACATGCAGCCTTTATACCTATATTATAGTATCATCTTGCTTTATATTGTATCTAAAGATGTAAATTTTATTGTTAACGAATCTTCGGTAAATTATTTTCAGATCTATTCATATGATATTATTATGATATATAAATTAAATATCATCAATTTTATCATTAAAAATAACTACTGAATATAATTGATATAATATCTAGTTATCCCCCAAGTCAAAGGGAAAGACTAAAAATTTAATTTAAATTAACATACCGCTTAAAACGTATACTATTTGTATTTACCACATACATGTGAATTTGTTCTAACAGTTTAAAAAAATAATATTTTAAATTCAATAGAATTTATAATATTATATTAACAATTTAAGTTTGACATTAATTCAAATGGAGTAAAAAAAAAAAAAATAACAACCATAAATGTTGGATGTTATGAAATAAAGAGAAAAACAAACTACAAATGTTTAAGAGAAATTTTAGATTTATGAACTTAAATACAATCACACTTAAATATGGAGGAAAATACACAACTAAAAACTAATGAATATTTTCAATAGACCAATTATTGTGAATGAGATCAAATGAAGCAAATTAGAGTGGGCAAGCCACGCGTGTAGGAAACAAAATTCTTTGATATAAAGAGTGCTTTAAGAAAACCCAAGGAACAAAAGGCCGCTGAATAGGCCAAGGTAACATTAAGAGTATGGAATAAGAAAAGATTTCCTAAATGCCAAAGGAAGAAATGACGAAAACCGGGACTGGAAGGAAACAGCGAAGAATGAAGAAGAATGGAAAAAGATTTGTGATATGGTAAGATGGTTTTAAAGACCAATAAAAAAAAACAAAAACAGTTATAAATAACTTCTATATTATACAATGTTCGTACATTTAAAGTTTAATTTATTAATGAAAGACCCACATTTTCGGATAAAATAAGTTAAAATTAAAAAAAAAAGTTAGCAGCATTATAATACTTACGAAAATTTACTATAAGTTTACCTACCTAATAATGCTTGTATTGTTTGTATAAATATATATAATATGCACCGATATATCGTATGAAGCCTCAACTGCGATGTCCCGGTAGAGTGACGCTCGTCCTTGATGCCCGACTCCGGTTCGATGATGGAAATAATAATAATTAATAACAATAATAATAATAATAATAATAATAATGATATAGGTGTACGCGTAAATCGTGTACGCGGTGGGATTGATTAATTTGTGCGGTGACGTCCCGCGGGGCGTAGTCTGATTTCGGTCGCAATTAAATTAATTCCGAACAATTATTATCGTACACGTATAATATACACGTATTAACATAATACTGTTTTCATATTTTATTATTAAACAGTGCGTAGACGACGCGTTTGGCCGTTTTTTATACGCGACGACGGCGTGGGGCGTACATACACACACACACACAGAGCTCGTATCGCGTGTATACATCTCTACACACACACACACACACACACACACATATACTCACAAATACACGCATACTCATTGATTAAACATGAGTGTGTTTGGCCACCGGTGATTATATTAAAAGGATACATCCGGTTACAAGACATTATTATATGCCACCGCCGCCGCTCTGGTCTCCACGTATTTTTTTGTTTTTTTTTTTTTTTTTATCATTATGATATTGTGTACCATAATATTATTATTATATATATATAATATATTATGTATATCATACCGTGGTTACGTAGCGCGGCTTACGCAAGTCTATCGTAGGTTTCTATTTTAATTCGAATTAACGTATATTAATCGCACTTACACATAGTCCGTTTCATTAATCGTTATAACTTGTATTTGAATAATATAATATAATATCGTACATAACGAATTCAATACGATATCGGATATTGCATTTTAGATAGTATATCATGTACTTAATATTGAAGTGCGCCTTTAATTTATTAGTTGGCTGGCGTAGCGTCTCGCTTAAATTGTGGAAGTCTGTTTAATAGTAATCTCCCATATTTATAACGACTATAACCTAGCAGAGTTGGGAAAAATAATTATGGTTAACTCATGAATAATGTTTATAAGTCAATAATATTTAATTCATATATTTAAATAAGTATATTCATCGAATTGGTTTGAAATATACCCACATAATATTTTATGAGTCCATAATTCGTATAATATAATATTATAAAATATATATTACTAGTTGATAAAAATAAAGCTAAACCAAATCAACCATTGAAAGTAATTGGCTTTTTAGTTACGACTCCACTTTAATATTATTATAATATTATTAGGTTCTTCATAAGTTGTAGTTGAATTGTATTGATTTCAACATCAATAATACATCGTTTTTATCTTTTAGTAATCAAGTACGAGTATAAACTAATTCAGCGAATATATTATAATTAATTAAATAAATAGTTAAAAATTTCAAAATATAATAATATGATATTTATAAACTTGAATTACATTGTTCGCTTGATCAACACTCTGCAGATATCTTGTAAGTTGGATAATACCATACTCTGCTATAATTCTCGTTTTATCATTTACAACAACCCTGGATTTTATGACACCGTTTTGATCCTAACCAGACCGTACGTACGATATTTTATGTTACATATTTCTGTATATTTTTACATATTTGAGGTTTTAAGCATGTCATACAAGTACATTTTTCTCATCACAACAGTTTTCATATCGATAAGCTCACGGATAACCATAAAAAATTATTGCTAACAACTGTTGTACCTAGTAGGTACACGGCGTCAATAACGTATAATGTTATTAATGTCTTATTATGATATAAAATGTTGAAGCATTCATTAAACAAATTACGATTATTCTATTTTTGCGGTGTTATGGTAGATCAATTAATGTAAAGTATTATTCATATATTTTGGAGATGCATGTATGACATAAGCATAACCCCTTTATCGTATGTATTTATAGGTATACCTATATAATATAGGTACACTAGTTTAATATATTTACACTCTGACCACCGCTCTTACGGGAAACGATGTTGCATAATATAATTTCAGTACTTTGGTAGTTAATTTATTATAATATTAAATGATAATAAATTGACAACGTATATGGTTATCTTGTAGTCGTTTAAAAAACATAATAATCAAAGAGTTTTAAATACATATTATTTTGTCAGTTCTTTGTTTAAAGATTAATATTATGTATAATGTATATTGTATATACCTGCAAAATATTACGGTAAAATATACTATCTCTTGAACACATAACGTAAATAATGTAGATAAATATTATAATTAATAATTTATTAGCGGTGTAACAGCAGCGTGTGTACAATATAAATACAGCGTTTATGTATAATGATCACGAATAACAAACGTCACCTTTTTTGGCCAAAATTTACAGTTCCTGTTTCATCCAGTACAGTTTTTTTTTTATTATATGTTCTGTCATAAAACTGAATTTGGACATTTTTATATTTAACTAAATATTATTATATCCATAAAATAATTTTTAATTACCAAAATTATTTATCAAATTCCGTAAGTACAACTCCATGGAAAAAATGTACCTTTGTGAATATATATCAAAAATTAAAATTTCCAATTAGTTAAACGAACATGAATATAATCATAATACAACATTTTTATGAAAATTTTATGTGTGAAAATATAATATAATAAATATAATACAAATTTTAATATTTTTATAGTCTTTAATGTATGCTTAATCTGTTTATAAATAGTTTTTTTGAAAATAAAGATAAACCAGACTGTTACTTATTCAATAACACATTAATTTAAAAATTGTCAAATTCAGATGCCATAGTTGTAAATTTCAAAGAAAACTCTATTGGCTAGAAAGGAGACTGCCCTGAATAACGGTGTACACGCGATTTACCTCTTCGGTATTATATTGACGACGATTGTGATGTGTTATAGAGACGAAGACTCGGTAAATAATATTGCGTATAGGTACGCATTATTCGTTTTTATGAGTTTAAGTTTATAAGTATAATGTATAATTATTATTACAGCGGATGACTAATAACACGTAAAAAAAGAGTCTATTCTACTCGGTGCGCGCCCACGCTCGTTTTTCCGCTTTGTGTCGCGCGTATCTAATTACCGCTTGTACAATGTATATGTCTTTTAGTTTTATTGTTTTTTTTTCGGGGGTGGGGCCCTTTTTCGGTTTATAGTGTACCCGATAACAATCGTAATTTCTCATCCAATATCGATGTATATAATATGACTATTGTTATCGCGTATATACAGGCACACAGTAGTATTTATGTACGTATCTACATGACGGTATAGGTAATTAATTACAAGCGTGTGTAGTAGCTATTGTCGTAATAAATTAAAATAAATCGTCGTGATGATATGCTATACGCACTCACGAGCACCTCTCTATATTAATTTACCGACGTTTTTTTGAACCGTTACTGTGTGTTTGATTGACGAAGCTGGCGCGGAACTTACGGCAACGCTAAGATGACAGATTTCAATAATAGTAAACGCAGTGTTTTTGACGTTGAAAAAAAATCATCGGGCAAGTTCGCAGTGGGACTAGCCACTAACGATTACTTGAAAATATAATAAAACAAAAATATAAACGATGAAACACTTAAACGATAACTTTGCAGATATATACAATAAATTTAATTTTTAACAGATGATAAGAGTTTAAGCAAATTTAACCGCTACTATATTGAAAGCTAATTAAAGGTATATAATCGACATATATATAAGTAAGTTATGGGATCCTACGATATAAGTAGTTCAAAAATCGTTATCAACATGCATGATGAATTGTGTGATAATATCCATTCCAAAATAACTTTCAATTTTTAGCTTCACTCAAAAACTCAAGTAGTATAGAACACTATTACTAAGCTAGTTTATTATATATTATATCCATGGATAACCATTACCCTTAAGCTTGGAAGAATGTGATGCCGTCACTTTTTTTTTAAATACTATACTTGGATGGTTACTGGATTGTCCTGACACGTTGAACACTTAATCAGCTTACATGTGCGGACCTAGACAAAGAACACATCGAATTTCGTCGGGTCATAGATATTCTCTTACTAAATGCTGCAGAGTATAATACGTATATTCTAAAAATTCTATAGTAGTGTAACAAAAAAATAAAATATTTAAGTAAAATAAAACCAAATTTTTTTGTCTGTATTCTAAGTGGATGGACGTTATATATTATTTTTGTCTCCTATGACGATCCACGTCTGAGTAAACGAAACTATACAATCGAACTGCTGCATCGTGTTTAATCGACGAAGCGATTCCGTTAATCTCCGCACGACGGTGAATCGAAAGACCAAGAATTTTTGTATACCATCGTCGATGCAAAATGTCGTATGAGAAGCCAAGCTCATAATGTCCAACAGAAGCAAATCGTTTAAATATATTTAATTTACCAGAATTTAATTTCAGTTATAATAAGATTTATTTGCCTACTAAATACTTTCAAAATATGTTAATTAAGTTTTACAATAGTAGACGGATGTATTATAGCATTACAGAGTTAAATAATATGAATGATGAATATAGAATTAAATTTAAGAAGTTAAATTTTTTTTTACTATCCTTTCAAATTAAAAATAAGACATTAAGAATGAAAATAATATAATGCATTTTCATATCAATTATATTGATGGATTAAAAATGTTTTAATTTTAATATTTTTAGTCAAAGATAAAATACTAAAAATGTAAATTTAATTTATTGTCGGTTATGCAAAGCACCAATTCACAAAAATATACTACGTACAAATAGTATAAACTAAGAGATTAATTTCTTTTATATACACGCGATTTCCATTTATTAAATACTTTATTTTATCAATATATTATTATTGAATTGGGTACATAGGTACCCAATGTATATTTTAAAACGTTTCATAATGAATTACTTTGATTTGTGAAGAATAAAATTAACATATTTTATAAATATTTTAATAGTATGTTATATATTTTACAGGACTGTAGATTTATGTTCAGTTATTCAATCATATACTATTAACGCAATAATAATAATAATAAAAAAAATAAATACATTTTAACGACAAATAATTTGTAGTTAGTACTTTTAGAGTAGCAACTAACAAAAATTCCTTAAATCGTCCTAATTAATGTAATCGAATCGATATTGTTTGACAGCATAGTTTAACCATATTCTATATCATTTTATAGTATCGTTTATTCGCATAACGGTTCAACGAGACGAGGGTTGAAAGTCATAGAAATGTAATGTATTTATTTATTCATCTGAATTCCGTGTATTTTTCGATAGGTAAACATCATATTAATGTAACTTTTTTTTTCAGATAGTACCTGCCGAGAAACTTCTTTCGCATATTACTTGCTCGTTTTTATTACCTGACTCAAACTGTTGTGACGAAAAGCAATACTATTAATAATAAACTGGCACGTTTTTGTACGTACGCATAAGCATATTATATTGTATTATGTATTATAGTAGATCTTAACGCACTCCACTTGTCATCGTCATATTATTATTGTGTATACTCTACACAAGTCGTCTAGAGAAAATAAAATAAAAGGAAAAAAATTGCGAACGCGAACAATATAATATAATGGCGGTGAGTTACTTATAGGTACATCATATACTTATATACGTATATATCGCACACGATATGTGTGCAAAAAAAAACACAAGACAATCGAAACACCCACGTATTGAGCATAATATTTTAATGTTACTCCAGCGCGGCTTATAGACGTATTTTTTATATATTTTTTTTTTTATATTATTTCTTATTTCATTTTGTTTTGTTTTTTTTTTCATTATTATTATTATTATTTGTTTTTGTTTTTTTTTTTATATTTACGTACAGGTAACCTACGTAGTATATATTATATTATATGAGACACGATTCCCCCCGACAAACTCTGACCTTTGTATGCGCGCGTATGAGACTTTTTTTGCGCCAGTTCTTCATTTTACGACGACACAAGAATAAGAGATTATTGTAACACTGAATGTTATAAATATATTACGGCTGCTGTTGCAAGATACATGGGCCACGATTCTCATATACGCACACGGCTCGGAATACAAGCGTGTCTATATAAAACACAAATATATATATTATTATTATATTGTTTACCTGTTGGAGCGGTGGTAATATTACCAGTACGCGTACTGCAGCGGTCGGTCGATATTGCATACGTACCTGAGTTTAAAACGGCTTTGTATAAATTATTGCGTCTGCGACGAAAACGCGACATGAAAATCATCCGGTTAAAGGGGCAAAAAATAATAATAAATAAGTAAACTAAATAGAAAGAAAAAAATATCGATACACGATCGGGTATACACCTATAAAATGTGTATGCCTATGTGTAGGTACTATACACATACGTTGAACGTGCATTGTCGTACTATTGGCATGCAGCGTTATAATAGTATTACATAATGTGTATAGGGAATAATAAGTCTGCGTATCGGCGATGGTCGCCACGATGAAAATTAAATGTCATAATATACACCGTTTTAAGCGAGAATTATATTATGGGAACTGTAGCTATCGACGAGTTCTACACAAATTGGTTATATTTCCTTCAGACTGTTTACATTTTAAAAACGCATGGTATACAATACTCACAATGATTTATATGCTATAAACAGTATAAACATACACATGTTCACATGAGGATGTCTGTCCTCGGCGTTTGTCCCGTTGAAATTCGTAAATTATTATTGAATTTCAGATTACCTAAATTCTAAATAATAAAAAATATTGCAGTTTATACGTTTCTTACGTCAGACGATTTTTACATCATAGTTGTTAATTTATTTATATTATTTAAATTTTTTAAAATGTGTGCAAGCGTATTTAAATGTCTAGCCAAAGAGAGATGGATATAAAGGGATATGAGATAATAAAAAGTGGAAAAATTACCGTTTTGCGTTCACATCACAATAGAAATAACGTTCATACAATAATGTTTTTACTACTAAGTCCTGTTTACGGTGTAATTATTATATTCGTATTTGTAATACAGAGTTACACGTTTATGTAGTAAAGTAGTATTTATAATTTATGTGTATATGTGTGTGAGAGCGCGCGCATTCTTCCGTGCTAACGACGAACGGAATATATTTGAATACGAACGCGCGCGTTTAGACACTGTTATAAGACAGATCCTATCTAGCGCTGCGATGCTTATAAGTTATAAGTTATAATAATAAAATATTATTATGTATGATCGTATATCAAAAAAAGTAAAATAATTGCATAGTTCAACACATTTTGTATACTATTAATACACTTGACTTACTCAAATGTTGGAGAATTACAAGTAAAATATAATATTGTGTTATAACATATGTAGAAAACAACGTTATATACTATTTTTTTTTATTGTGACCCACACAGATAAGTTGTGTGCATATATCAACAGGCTATAGCGCGATCGCACGGTTGTTCGTATTTCGTTTATAACATTATTACTAGAAAAACATATTTTTCTCATTTATTAAAGTCTTTTTTATGTGAAAAATATAAAAATCTGTTAATAGAGATAAAATTAAATGAAAAACGCTACTTATAATTACAATTTTAAATATATGCTCACAATTTATATAATAATTAAATCAATTAGATACTACGTAATTAGTACGTATATTGACTAATTAGCACTCACCTTATGTATAAAATATTAAAATATATTACGTTGGTGTGTCAACTGTTTTTTTAAACATCAAAAATAAATTCGAAAAAAAGTATTAAGTTCTAGGACTGGAACCATATAAAAAAGTATCGGTTTCTTAAACGGAATTTCCTAATCCCCACATACGTAATTACTAATTAGTTAAATATTTTTACATTTTAAGTAGGTACCTTCTAATCATTTGAATAAAATTAAATCAAATAAATAACATATTCATTAATTAACTTTTATTAAATAGAACTCCATTAAAAATTAAAATATTTAATCAAAACAAAAAATAATTTAACAGTTATTGTCTATACACTCACATAATATATACATGAAATGGCACAAAATGTTTCTTTTTTTATACTAGGTAATCTAAATAAAAAAAAAAAAAAAATACGTAACAACTTCTAATACACTGTATTATTATATGATAATTCATTTACTTTTTAAATGGAAACCAATAATCTGTTTATGTACAAATTAGGATAAAAATAAAACGTTTTAAATTTATCTAATGATTTAAATAAAGTTAGATTGATTACATTACTTTATTAATAATTGTCCCTTTAATTTTTATTGAGGTATTATTTTATAAATATATATTTTATAAATTAATTGATTATCAATCTGTTGATAAAAATGTTATGATGAGTGAAGTTATAATATATTTATCATAAATTTATCACTGACCACTATATATTATTATATAGTATGATTATATTTCTGCTTGAATTTTTGTTTATAATAGTAACTTCAGCATTCTCTTATATTTTATAAATACCAACAACATATATTTATTATTTTTATTTTTTATCAGACTCATGAACGAAATATTTAATCTGTAAATTTTCGACTTTCAATGAATAGTATGACTCATTTGGAGATAAATCGATGATATCAACATTTATTCTCTGGTGAGATCTCTATACTTTTTGGAATTATGATATATATTTCTACATTTATTTAAGTATCAATAACCTATAAGGTAGTAATAAAATTTAGAATACAATATATTTAACAATAATGTTAATGATAAAATGTGTTCGGTTTTTATTATTATGAAAACTTCTAATATCCTCGGTAGTGAAATACATGAATTTATATTTTATTAATATTTAGAAATGAAATCATTAATACATAATAGACTAATAGAGATATATTGTTGGTTGGTCGGTATAGGGGTTCGTATCAGAAGTTAATTAAAAAAAAACTTTTCGGAGTTATCACGGTGAATAGGTGTAGTATATATATAAGTAATGTAATATATATCTGCCGAAGAGACTCTCGTGCTGCAAGGGGTCGTAAAAAACTCGTCTTTTTACGGGCGATCGTTTCGCCGCGACGTCGTTGGCTGAAACCAATCTTCAATCAACGAAATTGACTCGGACAATTACACGAGTATATAATATATACATGTATATTTATTGTATTGTATCGCAGCGGCAGCCGTTCACGAGAAACGCATTAAAACTTTGTCCGAACGTCGTTGGGGAGTGCGAAACAAGCAAATCGTCTTTTGGAATTATCTCTATAATGCGTACGTTATAAATAATATATGCATATTATACAGCACCTATCTTTATTATTATTGTTATTTTTTTTTTCGTGCAACAACGTAATGATTGGGTGACGAGGAGGTATTTAAATTCATACACACAGCCGCTACAGTCCAACGTTTCTTCTCGTTTGCAGCAAGGGGATCGGCGGTCTCAGCGGGTCACGTGCAGCGCGTTTACACTCTCTTTCACGCACACACACACACACACACACACATACATACATACAAAGACACTTTATAAAAGTACGTGGCTAGGTAGATATATACTGAATGCAATAATATAACATATAACCCCTTGCACGAGGGCTCGTTTGGAAACTTTCTCAGCAACCGAGTAAAAACACATATAGTTATACATACGTAAATATTATAATATGTTATTTGGGTTTATCTACGTGATATAAAAACGACTGGATGCGAAGACTAGAGTGGATACCGCTGATTTTACTTAAAAATATTGTATTTCGCACGACGCAGTATTGATCATAAATAATCGATTGGCGATCACAGAGAAAAGTTAGATAGTTTTGATGTTTTTATGTATGGTACTATTCTAATGGTCCTTATTAATGTACTATACGCTAAGCTGTACTTTATATACTACTGCATATTAGTATACGACGCTTTACAACTATACATATATATTATATATATATATATATATATATATATATTTATTTATTTAGAACATGTGATCTTAGTCTGGCGGCGTCCCTAGAATTTCACTGAAGAGAAAAAGTGAGATTCCTTTTAAAATAATAATAAAATAGGCACCTTAGGACATACAAAATCATAATATAATTAATTTGATGATTGTCAGTCATAATTTTATATTTCTTGTACGTCAATATGGAACTCACTATGTATAATACACATTTCGTCGAAAAAAATCTTTACATACCATTCATGTGACGTATTACGTCGAGAAGAATATTTTTATTTTTCTTATTATTATCTACGAGTTCATAATACACAGGCACACCGTCATATGTATAATGTATGAAAATATGTACGTATAATATTTACACTAGTTCACAGTTCGTTGTACGTCTTGATTTGTAAGCACACAGTGCATTGCGATTTGCATATCCGAATATACACGTGTTAGTGATGTGTGTGTGTGTGTACTTGGATTTGTCACGGCAAGAAAAATAACGAGAGTAGATTTCGCCTTATCTAACGATTTCCAGTCGTGCAAGAGACTTGTGGTAGTGGAGGGAGACCAAGCACTCGATATATATATATATAATATAGTATAAATAGAATGCGAAACATGTTTTATCGTCTGGACGTGGTCTATTCGCATTGAATTAGCCCAAAAATCAAGGACATATTGGTTTATTTTGTAGGAGAAGCAAAAAATAAAAAATAAAGAGAAAAGGAAAAGGAAAGAGTGGTGAAAAATGACGGCGGCAGTGAATGGCATCGGCAGAGCGGTCGGACGAGGAAATAAATGGGACCAGATACGGACCGGACAGCTCATGAATATGCGTGTACACGTACTTTACTGTACTTTGTCTGGGCATGATGATGCAGTTTTATGACATATTTTTGAGCTTTTTTTTTACTATAGCATGATCGTCTTTTGCAAAACGAAAAAATAAACACCACGGGCGACCACCGACAACGGACAGTGATTTTTTTGTAAAATATAATATTAATATTTAACATAAATACGTAGCGATTACTATGATGTCTTGTCCACCTGAAATCGTTATAATATATTAAATAATAGCGTCAGTTTAATACGGACATAATCGTATCTACGCAGAACTATAATATGTAAATATTTTATTACTCGTTTTCATATAATAGATTACCAATTGCATATTTTATTCATAAAATAAAGAAAACGATAATAGGTTTTTCCTTGTGCTGTAAAAACTATTAGTTTGATTGAAAGAAAAAATACATTCTTTCATTGTTTGTACTCGATGTTATAAACGACTTACTCTTAACACTTAAATACAATTTTGACATAATGGACTTAAACTTGAGACGTTCATCGTAGTTGAATAAAACTAACTCCTAAATTATAATTTTTTCTTCAGTTGAGATGTACACAATTTCATGTTTTTATTTATTATTTCCTCTGTCTATACCAATTTAATATGTTCATGATTTACAATACGATGAACACAATACGTATTTAAATAACCATTTATTATTGTTTTTAACTAGAATGTATTTTAATAAACACAACGAAAACACAACTAACTAAATAATTGTTGGTATAATTTGGATTATCATTTGTATAAAATGCATGTAACATGTTATCCTACGTATTTAACTCAATTACGAATTGTTTTTATACGTATTCTAAATAATATTTTATTAATTAGAACGTACTTTAATATCCAGCTATATAATAATAATATGTTTAAATCTTGAATCTCCGCTTGAGCGTAATGAAACTTAATACTAATGTGCAAATGTGTAATATAATATTGTATAGTGATAGGTGAAAGTACCTATATGTACGTAGGTTATGAGAAACTTACAGTTGATCGAACGTTTTTCTCGTTCGTTGTTCAACTAGACTAAAAATTAAAAATTATTACTATTATTATAAATTGGAGTAATTATTTTTAAAATCGTTTTGACAGAGGGTACTATTGTTAGTGTAAAGCAATTAATGTAATTGATATATATTTTTCAAATTGAATAACGCGTGTACAATTTATAATTGTCTGCATACGCGGTACCGTGGAACAGTTTCAATACACAGCAATATTGTACATATTTTATTATACATCGTTGTAGACTATCCCAGGGGGTCTTGCGTTATTAAGGGGACCTGCGATGACTGTCCGACGTTGCCTGAAATGGCTCTGACGAGGGCTAATTGGAAGACCCGTATATGACTTGAATTAAATCACGTTTACGATAGTCTTTGAATACAAACAAATGTCTCACCGTGGTGACAGTTTCGTTAATCAGTAATAAAAGTGTAATAATCCATACAACAGTAATAATAATAATTGTTTTTATTGTTATATTGTCGCTATTATCCGATTACGTCGCATTATATCATCGCACTAATGTTAGTGACATTTGTGAAGATCGTGGAATTTTAACGCCATCAATTAACGATAGTGCATTATGAGTTATATATTATTATATGTATGTATTTATACATATATGTGTATTTGTTATGACTGCTAAAAATTGACGAACACAAATTTATGTTTAATCTATCTTTTAACTGTACTATGTCTAAATAAAAATACTTGGAATTCTTAAATTAAGACTGAAAATTAAAAAAAAAAGTTTTAAAGAAGTGTTACTTACATATTTTTCTCGTTTTTATTAATTATTCTTATAGTTCTAAATCAATTAAGCTTAACAGCGAAAATATAACATAGACACATTATTATAAGTAAACATCAAAAATGAAAAACAATCAAAAATACAAATAACAGAAGACTTAATTATAACGAATAAGTATCACCATTATTATTATTTTTATTTTTTAATTCGTACAGTCATCGAATTGTATCTACTTTTAAAGAGTGGTGACATTTCTTGAAAAAGAGTAAACCGTTCATTCCTTGACAAGATAATTCATTGTTTGTATCAATCAGTTTTCGTTGAACAATGCCGAATTTGCAATATCTGTTATGTGTCACTTTACCGTTAGGACCTTTTTTGACCACCACCTCGAACACTCCCTTTTAGGTAAGTGAAAACCAGGAAATATTAGATTTGGTTTCTTAACCAATTAGTAGTTACATAATATGGCCATACGAATTTCCTTATTTTTTTTCTATACCATCTATGCAATTTTCCAGTATCATGCATCCGTAATAACTATTATTATATGTCAATAATTAATACCTATAGGTTATAGTTTTAAAATATAAACTATTTTTGTTATATTATATTTTGAACTATATAGTAATTGTTCATTTTTTTTTTTTTTTATTTTTTTTTTTTTTTTTTTTGTAGTTTACAAACTATTTTAATGTTAATTTTATTTTTTAAAGTATTTTATAAGCATATGCAAATATTAGCTTTTAAAAGATATTAAAAATAAATAAAAATATATAAAAGTACTAGAATTTACAAATTTTGTCTTTCAATAAATATTTGACAACCTAGCTAAATTGAGCAATATACTATTTACTTAATTTTTCTTATGGATTTATATCACCTACTTCATAGTTTAAAAATGTAATATTACAAATAAGTGTGATAATCCTAAAATCTATTACTTTAAAGTATTAATTTAATTGATGAATAATAAAACGCCAAATCGGTGTCTTATCATTTAAGTTGTTATGGTTCGTATGGCAGCTCCGATGAGTTTGTGTTATGAATAACGCAGTCTAAATCCTTTAGGTAGGCTAGAAATAAAATGATTATATACTATTTCCATTTATCTTCTATTTAATTATAATACGTACCAATAAATATGTAAAATAATAACTTTTAGTTTACTATTTTACTAAAATATATTTGTCCGTAAGTCCAATTATTTATTTTTCGTGATATTTACGTCGGTTTTTACATACGTATAAATTGAGTAATATTTATAAATAAAAATACAATTTAGTGTTAAAGTGTCGACGTGACTTTTCCTTTCTTTGTTTTGAGATCTATATCAATAATTTGTCAATTTTCCCAATATAAATAAAAAGTTTCCTTAATGCAATAATAATATAGCTATGTTAACCTGGCGCTCTGTATAGGCATTTTAGGTACACTACTGTAGAGAGTTAATTTTTCTGATTTATATCATAATTTTATAATAACTATGATTTATTAACAAAGCATATGTTACTCCATGTTTTTTAAAAACTGGTTGAAATTTTAAATTATCATAAATTTTTATGTAAGATTGACTTTTGTTCAAAAACAAATCTAAATCCAAGTCCACTAGGTTCAATGGATATTAAATCTTAAGTCCTTTTAATATTGTATTATATTATTTATTTTAATATTATCATTATTGATTACATTTAACGTCATAGCGTCATACTTAATATTTTTGTAAAATTTGATACGTCTATGGCGTTTAATATCTGATCACCGATTTATATTGATAACTATTAGTAAATAACATATATTATTTTCATAATAGTCAGCCACGATGTACTTAATGTTTAAAGTGAAAACAAGTAATTATTTAATTCCAATTATTAATTGAAAGTGAAACAAGTATTGTCGAAACTTTCACTTTTTTGTTCGAAATAATCACTTAGTTTACTGTATTATTTTTATTTTTTCTTAAAATGGCTGATGGGGATCACGTGCACTATTTTGTAAGTCTAAATAATCGGATTAGGACGTATAATATATTTCCCGCGCTATTGACGTATTTATATAGCATAAAATGGAAAAAAAATAAATTGAATCTCGTGTCCGTTATTACTACATAATATACGCCGAAGCTTCAAAAAGAACATAGAATTTCATTATCATTATAATATCCTTTTAAATCAAAAACTAATTAATATCACTTAACTTTATGTGTCGAAACCTTCACCTCGTGCACTTATATTCACGAGATGTCCTAGAGACGAGTTTACCTATGTATAATATATTTGAGTATAATAATTTATATAATATTATATAATGTGTGTAAGCTTCTACTTCACTTTTGAAAAGTAATTTTCCAAGATTGACGGGGGTAAACGCGATATCAATAGTATATATTATTGTACACTCATATTTCACACGAAACTGTTTTTTCATACGATTTTTTACAATTATATACAACAGTTTTGTACATTTAATATTTTACATATTTTATTTTTAAATATTTTAAATTTTAGATATTACATTTCGAAAATGTAAAAGGAGGCTGGCGATCCTTGGATGATGGTGAAGGTGAAATCATTGGTGAGTTAGTGAGGAGAGCGAGCAAAAATTAAAGCTTCTTAGTTCATAATATACTCAATATTCATATATATTAAATATTTATACAGATCATAACAGTATAATATATTAATATAGTTATTATTATGCCGTTTTATAACTATATAATACTAATAGACAATACATATCGGGACTTGTTAGAGTGTGTACCGTGATAATAGTATAATCATCACCTGCAGTACACACAATAATATCATGATATGTATATTAGTATATTATTAACTCGCGCACCCACGACAACCAGCTCTGGATTTATTACGCCCGGAATTCCGTTTTTGACATAAACAGAGTGGATGGGAGTGCAAATCCGAGAGAAAATATGTGTGATCGAGAGCAATAGCGGCGGCGGTGAACCGTATTTATAAATGGCGGTCTCAGCCGGGAATTAGCGACGTTTCCTGTACAGGATATTAAAAGCTGACCCATAGTTTTCCTATGTCATTAAAACTGCAGTGATTTAAATTTCGGGGGCCCACGCATAAATCTTGGCCAGGGATAATTTTGAACGCGAAACACGACCCGAGACCCACTACTCCTCCCTTTGTCAACGACTCGTTCCGGTCCGAGGAATGCGCATGCGCAGTGCATGGATGGCATACATTATTATTATTCCGTAGATCGTATTATATTATAAACGTATTGTTATTAAAGACCTGTCGGACCGAACGCCATTATTCACATACATTATAATATTGTGTATATGTATTACACAATATGTGTTTTAACTGAGAGGGTGAATGTGGGTAACTCCCGTGTATAAATTATATATATACCGAGGCATGCGCGTCAATTTTGCAGCATATTATATATTATACGCAGGTTTGACATTCGATTACATTAAAATATTATACTTTATCGTCTACCGAATTTTACAAATATTTAATTTAAAACCTGAAAACTTTTTAAAACACTTCTATTAAATGCACCTGATTGCCAGACAGACTATCCGTACAGATTAGATGCTAATAAAATAAGAAAAATATTCACAGAGGTGATATGTTTGATACATAATCATATTTAAAAGATATCCAACTTTTTTAAATATCAAATAATTAACGAAACTAAACGAAAAATATATTTAATATAATTAACTTAACCGAATGGTCATGGCTATAAAATATAGTAGTTATAGCTAAAATGTATATGGCTTTAAGAGTAAAGAATAAATAATATACATGAAAAACTTCACAGTTCACATCAATAAATTTATAATTAACTATGGAAAAAATTTAACTAAAAATGAATAAGTATTTAAATAACTATAATATCACGTGTGTCCAAATCCATAATTTTTTTGAACATTTAATCAAAATCATAAAATAAACAAATATTAAATCTAAAATATATAAAAACTAAAATTTTATATTTAAAATGTTAGTGTTAATAAAAGTTTATTTAATTTATTTCTTATTTAGATTAAAATTATTATACATAAAAAATCATTAAATTCGCAGCTCTGTAACTTAAATAATTACTATAACTTTTTAACGTTTTTACTTGTATAACAAAAATATAATCTATTATATATGCGTCTACGACGTTTATAAATTCAAAGACTCTTATTTTTTATCGCTTCATAAATAATCACTCAGAATACCTCTTTAAAATAATATATAAAATATATTATTTACCGATTTTAAAAGTCCAGCGATTGATTTATAATATATACAGTGTATTTTGTATTAATTATTAACGAACGTCAAGATATTTTATCGTTTGAGAATTTGCTTAACCCTAGACAAATTATTTCTTATATTAAATTTTACTTTGTAAAGTGTTTTATCATTTTTATATATTTATAGCGTATCAAGTATAGATTAAGCATATCAGTGCTGTTTCCACGGTTACACTAAGAAAATACTCTTAAATTGCAGTTTAAATATAGATTTAAAAATAAATTAATATATTAAATATAATACAAAATGTATAATTTAAGTATATTATTTATAATATATAATATAATATTATCTATTAAAAAATATTGAATGTTTTTTCAAATTTTTCAAATTATATATTTTTTATGACGAAATCTAAAGAATTTATAAACAGAACAAACAAGAGACAAAGCCATCTTGTATATTATGTATGAATAATATATAATTTTAAAATTATAAATATGCATAAAAATCATAAATTTCTAACATTTTAATTGAAAAACATTGCAAAAATACACAACGTATACTATTCTGTCTTATAATCTTATAAAAAAGTCATAACAATACTCTTCACTAAAATGTGTTATTTTTGAATGAACTATGGTATAATAAATTATTTTTGACTTTATTATTTAAATCTAGTAATATTTACTTGAAGGATTTTTATGATTTTGCGTTTTCGCGCTCTTTTATTATACGGCTGTATATTAAAAACTTTATGAAGTTAATTTTTTAGTATAACAACTTCCGAGTTCCGATCTTTTAGTGTTATACTATATAATTTTGTAAAGAGCGATGTATAAAGTTTAGAAAAACTAATAATAATAACTACTGTGAGTGTATTCTTATTACAATAACACTTGGACCTTTCGATTGTTATCCATAGTATAATATTATGATTTTCATCATTCGGTTTCAGTATAGGTATATATACAAATTGTTATGTTCTCCTATTAGTATTTTATTTATTTATTTTTTTTTTTTTTTGATTATTTTGCTTAATCCTGCAGATACAAACTGCCATGAAGCATCCCTAAAAAATCACAGGTCATTCATCCGCAAATCTACATTATGTATATTTACATGTGTGTGTATTCGGTGCGGCTCAATCTGATGTATAGTATAATAATAACAAAGCGCTCGCTGATAAGATATAGTACGTTTATTATATTATATTCACTGCGGCGCAATAATGTCGGTTTTCTTATTTTAGATCTGCAGACATGCAGTTCGCCGGGCACCGATAAATAAAAGCAGGGAAAAGAAAAAAAGAGGGAAAAATACCCGCAGATTTAGACCGGAGAGGAATACATCAAAACTTAATCATCCCTTTTTCCCCAATTGCTTTCGGTGCGTGTGTATCTGCTTAAAAAAAAATAAAAACCGAGCTCAGCGGGCCAGCGAAACCTAACCCGACCCTCTTGCCACACCTCGTCCTACCGCAGAGCCGAGCGCGGTCTGTCCTGCACCGGTCTTATCCCTGGCGCGCACTACGGTTTATATATGTGTGTACACATATATAGAGAAATGAAACGAATTTTTAACGAAACAGGAAAAAAACCACCGAACGTGCGGTGTTCGCAATTCCAAAACCTACATCCATCGTGACAAAACTTTAACTAAGTATGCATAAGACTTAGTATGTAACAATAGGTTAATAATATAAGTTAATAGCAATAAGCGCAGAGTGCATATTTAACCGATTGTCATCGTTTTCATTCGAAATCCTCGTCCTGCTCGAATCATATATTATTAAATCGGCGTGTTATGTGGACGTGGGTATGATGTTTATTTACTTATATTTTGGCATACCCACTACGAAAGATTTCAGTATCTATTAATTGTTAACCATATAACATGTATATATATATATATATATGTGTGTGTGTGTGTGTGTATGAGTATACTTACCAATTGCTGAAGTCATGGTATTACGTATGTCGTGTCGATGCCGCCACCGACTTAATTTAAAACATATAGCTGTTTGAACAAATGCAAAATTTTTATACTCAGAAAGCAATGTAAATTCGGTGCCGGGATCTCGTGTGAGACACATTCGAAAAGATTGCACTTAAGACCGGGCCGTGCTGTGCGCGCGGGCGTGAGGGTGGCTCCGGTTCAATCGGTGGGTTGGTAATGGAGGACGAGGAGGGATACGTGGACGTTTTTCAAATGGGTTATCTTTGTTAGGGGTTTGCTCAGAGATAAGGTATATGTATATAGCTAGTGAGGAGGGTGACGGTGGAGCTAGTGGCTTTGGGGATAACAAATTGGACGTAACTCGAATGCATTTACATAAGGGTTATATGTGTGTAGCTTTTTATTTTTACTTTTCCCTTTTTTTTCCCTCTTGGTCCATGACCGCACGCTAGTCATCTATCGATCAACACCTCGACACACACACACATATATATATATATATATATATATGTGTGTGTGTATGTATAAACATAAACTCCAGCGTCGAATTTATTCTTTATATTATACATACTTATATATATATATATATATATATATATCTTTTCTGACCTCAAACTGCTGACTTATTATCGACTACTCTATATTATACATTATTATATCGAAATTAGATTAAAATTAAATTCCTTAATTATTTATTATTTTTATAATCGAATCTTTTAATAATAATTTTTTTAATTTATTAAAGTTTATTACCTTCAAGATAAAAAAATTAATTTAAAAAACAAAATAGAAATAAGTTTTCTAATCATTATTTGTATTAATTAAAAACTTTATACACTTATATCGAGGAAAAAAATATAAAAACCTTAAACTAATTAGTTTAATAATAAGTTTATTGCATACTTGAAAAGCAAACAAAATGTATAAAAATGTCTTTTTTAATGACAAATGAACATAATTATTATTGTAATAACTAATTCAAGTAGTTATTAAAACTTGAGAAAATATCACAATAAAAATAATTTTATTTAAATCTATAAAGGTTAAACGCTTATTTACAAAAAAATATTGAAATAGAATGATATATTTTGTAAGCTATAAGATAATTTTCGCAAAAATAGCTATGTAATTTTGTAACTCTTTCATCTATGAGTTTATTGAACTATGGATTTAACCTTATAGACTCTTACATAATTTTAATTGTAAATGTAAATATTTCATCGTAGTTTAAGCTAAAATCGAATTTTTATTATTATTTTATAGTAATACGATACCAACTAAATAAACAAAGTTTTGACAAACAATTTTTAAAGATAATAATATTTTATGTAGCACAGTTTCACAGTATTATATTGTATAATATTTACTATGAAATTAAAAATCTAAAATATACTAATCTATTAACTGATTATTAATTCTCAGTATTACATGTTTTGTCAAATATAAGTATAATATTTACAGAATATTTGTAATATTAAGTTTTATGATATTTTTTATACATTTTAACGAATATATTAGATAATTTTCAAACGCCATATCAATTTGATATTTTATTCAAAAGATTAAAAATTTCGCATTTGAAAATATTTTGCTACCTACTTATATTGTGATATAACTACATAAACTAGGGAACGCGCTAATGAGTCTCTAATTTTAATTTAACCACCTTAAGTTTCTTTTAATTATAATTACATCTGTCTATCATGTTTAAAAATATAATTTTATTCCTTATTAAATGCTTTTTACGTAATTTGAATCTTTTTTCATGCATTTGAATTATTTTATATTAACATTGTATTATGATAAGCTGCGTTACCTATTCCTGGGAGTTCAGAAATATGTGAATTTAGTTTTTAAACGATACGAAAATTAAAAAAAAAAAATGGAAAGAAGCAATATAATACAGCAAAGTTTTGCTTACATCAATATCACAAAATAATGATATCAAAAGAAATTTAGCTAATGAAATTTACATAGAAAAATATTAAACACATTACCTTATATAGACGTAAAAAGTTTTGTTCAACAATTTATGTATTTAAATGAAATTATGTTTGAATGAAGCTTAGAAATTTGAAAATTATTGAACCCATTGATACTGAAAATTGCATACATATTTATTGAGACTTGAGAGTATTTATAGCTATGTTTTTCAACCCCTATATATTACTATAAGATGGATAACACATACGTTTTGTTATGGCTATCGAAAATTGAATATTTTTTTATTTTAATTTACATATATTATACAGGGATGTCATTGTTTATTGGTTACTGACTGTATGTTTGTAGCGTAAAGACTCATAATTCACTGATTTCATAAATTTTATTTTTTTTACAAAGTCATTAAGAAAGTTGTAGAGTATAGTGCAAGAATTTACCAAGTACTACAAACAATCCGTCACAAGCGGGTTGACCACCTCGATCGAATCAGTTCACGAAGCGAGACACATTGATTTGTCCTGCCCGTAAAAAGATACCAAATATATTTTTTTCGATGAAATTGGGTTATACAGTCTTGTATAATATTAAATATTTTTAAGCAAAATTTTTAGAATTTTTTTTTTTTTTTAAATTAATAATATGCAAATATCATGATGCTTAAAATTAAAACGTATTTACAACGTATATTTTCGGATGACATAGAGAACGGAGTTCTCTGTAGCTGTTCGAGCGTCGTATAATTTTAGTACCTACAATATTTTAATTCAAGTTAAGCCACCGACATAATATCTATATGTATACAATAAGAGCACGTATGTTCGAACGACGCGCTCAGTGGATCGGAACGTGTAAATTATACACCGGACTCGCGTGCTACAGCGACGGTGCGAGTATATTTAGTTATTATTTATTTCGTTTTCAAATTTATACCGATCGTATTATATTGTACATTATTATTTATTATTCGAGTCGGCGGCGGCGGTGGTGGTCGGACGAACCGCTCGCGAAAATCCAATTTGAATTCCGATCGCAAACGCTCACTGGGGTCCGGCGGCGCGTGATTAATCCGGACCGGGCGTTTAAAATTTAAACGTCCACGAGTTCACGCCGGCTATAAAACGATACCGAAAACTAATTCCATCAGAAACCGGGCGCTCGACGGATACTCGTCCGTGGGCGGTGGTGTCGGCGGAGGGCGGGGGGGGGGGGCGAGCACTTGTCGTGATTATTAGCCCTTTATTAAGTGAACTGTGAATATATATACGCAATACCCGTTTAAAACGGGACGCTGCGTTTCTGTCGCTTTCCATGTCGTCATAGTCCTCTCTACTATATCTGCGCCGTATCACTCGCTCTCTCTTTCTCTCCTTCTCTTCCGGAAATCGTACAGGATATTTAGTCATTTCCTATACGTTATGTGTATATAATATATATATATATATATATATATATACATGAATATATAGTGCGCGTATATACACGATTGTTTCACCACTGTGCTAATATCAAAACACGCGCAAAACTCCTCTCTTGTTGTAGATATTATTATTATTATTATTATATTATTAACAGTAGTATTATGTAATGTAGATGCGGCCGTTGCCTCGCCGAGTCGTGATTAATATGCAACCCGAACTACCGTTTCGCTGTTTTCGGGTCGATTTTTGATTTCCGGACATCCTGACCTAACCCTACGACCCTCTCCTCTGCAAAGCGCGTGCGTGCGACCACTATACCATATTACAGATATATGCAGATAATGAAGGTACCTACTTGGTTGCGCCGATTAATTATACATTTGCAGAAACGCACATAATATTATTAACTTTATTGTGTACATTCACAAAGGGACGACGTTAATATTACTCATAAAAATCGAGCACTAACGATAAACTGTAGTGCAGACGCATAGCATAATGTCATGAAACAGCTATCGTTAAAACTAACGATCATCTCTGGATGTTGCTACTGTACCTCAACCATTTACACAATAAACATTCGAAAGCTATGCGTTGAAATTTATATAATAATTATTGTTAAGATTTCACACGAAATAAAATAATACGAAATCTTTTATAATAGTTTTATGATATTTATTACTTTCATAGATCCTTATTGGATCTGAAAAAAATTTGTCAGGATACCAATTAAAATATCTTGTATATAGTTATTATTGACAACAATTAGAAAATCTTGTTTTAAACTTGATTAATGACAAAATTATATTTTTATTTTTGTTATGTTTATATTTGGTAAAAGGCTTCCAAAGGTTTGTAACCTACATTAAATTAATAAACAAAAAATAAATATGAATGTTAATTTTTAAACATATAGTAACATTATTGAAAAGATTTATAATATAATATGGTTTAGATTTATTGTATGGGAAAATGTACAGATTGTTCCAGTATTCTCTTCGTCAAGGGCTCGGTTTAGTGAAAGAGGGTTGTTAAGGATTTTGAAATTATTATTTTATACGTAGTTTGTACTGCTGCAAATGTCCTGTTACAAAACTATCCACAACCTACAATTCCGTTTGCATACAAATTTATTTCGGATTAACGAGATCTTGAAGCCTATTTCGGTTTATACGGTTATTACAATTAGAAATAATGAATTTGTTATGTACATTGTCCTTATTCTGCTAGGTACAACCGTGAACTCTATTGCAATATGATAATTATAACACGCACACAGATTTACATAAACCAACAAAATCTATGCACAAGACCTACAAAATAGCAGTATGCTGTCAAATATTCGTCACCATCATTGAGCCTGACCTAACTTACCCCCCGGAATTAATTCTAGATATTTGTTACAGTAAAATTTGTAGTAAATTCACGTCATTGCAGTAGACGAGTTGATGGTTTTCGACGTCTGTTCCGTCAGGAACAAAAAAATCTCATCAATTGCACAAGAGTATAAAACATCAGATTTACAATGCACTGCGTGGTTATCATCCCATCGGCTATTGGCTAATAGTTACTATAGTTAACTATTGTATATAAAACGAATAAATCTCAAATATACCTAATTAAGTATATTACTAAAATATCATACAGTGTTTTATAATTATATTATGAAATCGATAGATTTTAACAATTATATATATATATATACATAAATCTATCATAAGACCACAATATTATTATAATAGCTGTATATATATATATATATACATAATAATATTTTTCAACGTAATTATACGCGAGTTTCGGTTGTTTTTTTCTCGTCGCCCGTCGACCACCCTTTCAATATTGGAATTCAGAATAAAAAATGGAACAATAACAATAATTTTATTTCGAACCGTTATTATTATTTTTTTCCTTTTCCCAGTACACCCACACTTGACCCCGGGACAATGACTCGTTAAAATCCATTTCCATTGGAGCTCGCCATCATAGTCGCCAGCGTATAATAACGGCCGTCGTCCATCTTTTCCCTTTTTTCTTTCGTTTTCTTACTGTTTTTTTTTTTTTTTTGTTCATCTCAAATTAAACTTCATAAATCCGTATCGTAAACCCCCGTCTCGTCACTCCCGCCTAAGTATCCGACACTCTTTCCACCACCGCAGTCGTCCTGGTCGACGGATGTGTGTGTGAGCCATTATTATTATTATATACAGAACCAGCGGACGCGGCGGGGCATGATGGGGAAAGTGAAAACAGTTTCTCGAAGCTTTTAAGAGCTTTTTATATAAGGCTAAAACAAGTTTTTTCCTTTCCAGATATATTGGAGGGAAAACGTTCGGTTGCGTAGTGCGGCGGAGCGGAGTGAATTTTTCTTTTCTTCTACCCCTTCGACCGCGCGTTCCCTTTAATAACGCGTCCGCCGAGCCCTGCCGTGCGCGCTCATAACTATGATTGAAACCGTTTTCTTCTTCTCCTCCTCCTCCTCATCTACCTCCTCTTTCGTCTTCTCGCCAACTCAGCGCGAATACTCGCGCGCGTTTTTATTGCCAAAAAAGGTCCGACGGTCATTTATTAAACTTCGGTTCGGGGATGTAGAGCAAAAAAAAAAAAATAAAATAAAATAAAAATGTATAAAATACATACACACGCGCACACAAAACACATATTGTATTATATATATATATATAACGTATAACACGCACATATAAGGAATTGACGAAGAAACACATTATTTGACTAATGCTCGTTTCCAGATGAAATCGATTTTTTTCGATAACACTGAGAAATGTGCGCGGCCATTGATGGCACCGCCACCGCGTAGAGTACACTGGCACTGTCGAAATGCAAATAATTTAAAAAATGTGGTTTTGACAGAAAAATCGAAAAAAAAATAAAACCTTTTGACTAGTCAAACATTAGGTATATATGCTTAAAACCCACTTTATGCAGGAAAAAATCACATTTCCGATTATAGACATATACGTACAATATATTATGTGGCTGCAAAATATAAATATATAATCGAATTCCTTTTCGGTCTCATCGAATTTTACTATTTCTTTTTTGTAAGTATTATTATCAAACTCATGTTTTATTCACATCTACAATAAATCATATTAAAAGACACGGCTTTCTAATTAATATATTTAAATACGTATTTAATAATTTAAAAATAAAGTATACTTTGTATTGCTTTTTAGTGCATTTATGTCATATTTTCTTACTTAAGATATTTTAAGTTATGTTTCAAATAATTATTTCATTGTCCATTAGACTAAAAAAATTAAGAGAACATAACTATATCAAAAATTCAATTTAAGTCAAAAGTGCTATTTTCTCAAAACAATATAGGTATTTATAAATTGTTTTTCATCATACATAACGAACAGTGATATAAATAATTAATAATCGATAATTATTTGTTTTTAATCTAAATTAAAATTAAAATTATTATGTTTAAATGTACTTTTTTATTAGAGAAAAGAAAACAATCTATACACACAATTTTTATATTAAGTTAGTATGATATCAAAAATTACCGTGACCTTTATCACTAAATCACTTGATAGAGGAAATAACCTATTGGTAGTACCCAAATCTCACATATAGTTTTAAATATTATATTATTGTTTATATGCAAATAATGAAAAAATAAAATTATAAAATATAAATTGTTAATAAATTTAAAAAAATTAAAAATTTCCAAGATATAAACATAACTAAACAGATTCACATTCACTTTACATAGCTATTAAGCGTGTATTATTAATTTAGAGTGCTATTTTGTTTTTTAAAATATTTAATGATTTCCATATACCTATTAACTAAAATGTATTTTTGAAATAATATACTATACCTATCTGTCGTCTATATTGTGTATCTACACAACGTATATTTATATCTGATATAATTAAATATAGTTCGACTTGATTTCTACTACTTATATGACAATAAATACACCAGTATATATATAAAATTTTATTAAGTCGTTATTATATACATTTATAATCTATATAAGTGTAATGATTATTTATAATTTATTTAAAATTTACCACATTGAGTGATCTATGAACTATGATAATTAAATAACTATAATACAAATTACAAAGTGGCTTCAAAATAATGATAATACCTACATTTTTATAACATTAATTCTAGATATTTACATTTATACTTTGTGAAAATAGTTATTTATTATCAATACCGATAAAACTGATCGTAAAACTACAGTATACATTTATATATTTATATATAAAAGAAATATTTTATTGATACATTTAACATTCTGCGTGCAATTGTGCGATAAGACGTTTAATTTAAATACAATATAATATATATTATTGATTATGCAATCAAATTGACGTTTGGTCTTGTTTTAATATTTATTTATAGTTTTAGTATTTAACGTTTAAACACTTAAATATTTCATATAACATAATATGATTGTTGATTATAATATACATACATTTAATACGGATAAAAGGTAATATAATTTATTTATTATTATTATTACTGAATAATTATTCGAATTTAAAATTTGGGTGTCAAGTAAGATAAATGACATTGTGAAAAGAAAAAATAGATATTAAGTAGCAGGTATATACTATACAAAGTATTATTGCTTAACTATTATTGACGGTATAAATGTTCATCAAAAGTGTGTTTAATGTATTTAGTAAGTCTGGCCCACTCCTTTATATACTTATCGTACACTTATTCCATAAGTTCCCAGAAATGATCTTTAGTTAATGTACGTGGAAATAGTCATGAATATTATTGAGAAACGCTCTGCATTAGGGACGCATTTTTTATTTTTCAAAGGCTGAATCGCAGGCCTGTACGTTATCGTGAAACGTGTATAATCGAATTTATCGATTTACGTAAAACATTGATCTCGAATCAGAGGTGAAATTTAAGTGAGTCTTGCAGTTAACATCACCAATGCCAAGTAGTTTTATTTCGAACACGGACTCGAGTAAAATAAGTTATAAATAATATAATATTATTATATAGATATAAATACAATTTTTATTGCACCGAGCCAATCGCTCCGAATAGATGAAATAATAATGTAATAACAGTTGACTTGTTCAGATGTTTATTACAATAATATAAATAAGTTATAAGTATATCAGGTATATTATTATGTAATATTATATAATATTTCGATATTCGAATAGTATTACTAATAGTGCTGTCATGTGATTCATACAGTGGTCTCATGTATATGGCTTATGTACTTACATTATGTGCTTATAATATATATATATATATATATATTATATAATATTATATATTGTAGGTAATCACAGGGTGATTTATATTTATTTTGAAGAGCTTGTTAAGATATTTATGAATGATTTTAAACATAAACTCTATAATACATGGACTAGCGTATATGTTTATCGTATAATATTATTCTATTCTAAAATTAATTACAAATTATATTAATAATCAAATTAAAAAAATGTATAATCAATTGTGTTCTATCTACGTATGTTTATAATTTTCTGAAGTATAGGCTAGTGGCTTGCTAATTTATTTTCTGAAAATTAAAAACGAAATTAAAATATGTTGAACATTTTTTTCATTTAAAGACCGTAATAGAATGTATATGACGCGAAATACCTTAACATAAATACAAAAAACATATTAATATAGACTGATGAAAATGCAGATTTCACAGCATTTGTTTTTTTTTTTTTCATGACATTTTTTCAAGAAATACTCAAAACATCTCCAAATTATTTTATTTTAAATTTCCATTTTCGTTTTTTGATTTGTTATATAATATTGTGATATTGCATCTCCATTAAATTTCAGTACACATAATACAATTTGGTACAAGACAAACACTGGCACTGCAACAAACGCACCTGTTAAAATTAAATATTATTGTTATCGTATAAACCTTATTAAGTTTATTTTCAGCTATGAATATGACAATATTGTAACCAAAGATACTAATGCCTTGTTATTACTTTTTAAGGCTTGAGAAGATCTTAGAACAGTATTATAACAAAACATCGATACTTGTATTTAATAACTTTACTATGTATATTATGACATTTTAGTAAAATAAATATTTTAGCGTTGAATACTTATATCAGTTATATCTTGACATCTCTCTCTCTTTCGCTCTCTCACTTTAAATATGTATAAACTATACAGCTGGTATATATTATTGTAAAAACAACTATCCTTTATTTTATACTTCATTCTATAAATCTTTATAACAAAACTATTTCCGGCGATTCAAGTCCACGCTTTAGTTCAACCTAGCCTATTCAAGTCAACCTTTAAACCGTACGGCGTATATGACCTATATATATAATCAGCACTTAACAGACTACTCCAACCTGTGTTAATAAAATTTACTACGGCCCAGTTACGTGGTTTAGCTGTGCTATTCCTTTTCATCCATTACCACATCGTGGGTTTACTATTGTTAATTTATATAATGTATAATAATTATTATAAGTTCTCATGACATATTTACGACTTATCGTTATTATGTATGTAAACTACGACAACAAATTAATGATGATAAGCTAAGCCTCTTAATACTTGGAAGAAAAATCTTAAAAGAAATGTATGGATTCACACTAAACCGAGAGTCAGAAAGATGTTATACAAGGAAAAAAAATTAAAAACATTAAAAACTCTTTGAAAACTAAAAAAAACAAGAGTACTGAGTAAAGGATAAGTTAATACATGAGGTCTTAATCAATAAGCGAGATCAAGAATAGACTCTATCAACGAAAGCTTGATAGAGTGAATAAAAATTTGAAAAATCTAGGAACCATAGGAATTGAAGATATAGAGAATCGAGAAAGATGAAAAAACTTAATGTAAGTGGCAAAAGACCTGCACATGACCTGAAAGCTTAAAAAAATAGTATTTTAATTTACTTATATTATATACATATAATATATTAAAAAGAAAATTTTAAACGAGTAAAAAAAAATAATAACAATCAGTGGTTGAATAATTATATACCTATATACCTGATATTTTAATAATATAATTATATATCTATATATCTAAATATACTTATATTATGTGATAATAACGAATCACAAATTTGAATATTTTAATACAGCAACGCGTATTACCTATTATAACCGTATTGTCCGTATTAACTTCATATTTTAAAATGAAGATCTATTTTTTTCTAGCAAAAATAATGGGCGTATAAAAATGTTACGTAATCAACTATAAAAAAATTTAACGATCGTAAACTTTACCTACATTATGTGTTTTAAAATATAATATAATAAAATGTCAATTATATACATTATACGATGTATTATGTGAATACAAAGACTTAAAAAAAATAATATAAGATATGTATTATGTAATGTGTACTGTTGGTGAATTTTTTTTTCTCACAAAACAAAAAACAATACAGGCCTGTAAGCATACAAATAGGGCGTGGCTTTCGGGTGGCGCTTAATTAATTTCCGGGCGTATCATTAACGCGCGCAAACTCACAGCTAAATATATACGCACCGCGCCCGAGTTAATTAGAAGAAAACGTTTTTCCGTCCTTTTTTTTCTCGGTTACTTGCTCTCTCTCTTTTAATTTATTATGTATCCCCGCGCACCAATGAAAAATTCGTATAATTTCCTCCGCGTAATTTAAGCTCTTTCTTTCTCTCTTTCTCTGACTACCATCCGGGTCTCGAGAAACTTATTAAAGTTTCTCATTATTTATTAAATTCTACTTTCATCCAAATATATATATATATATATATATATATATACATTATTTTTTTTAATACACTTTTTTCTTTTTATTTCCATGCCCCCCGAGCGAAAAAATCGATCTCATTTACCCGCTACTGGCTCCTTGATGGGTGGAGGGTGCGTGGATCAGGATGCGAGATGGGTTTTCGTCCCTCGTATACTGTAATATAGAATATGCATGTGTATATATATATATAATATACATACTGCACGACACAGCATCATCAATAATAACGATGATGCTAAGCAAAACGAGAGAAAGAAAAACCAGCAGAAAAATAATATAATAATTCGCTGAAATAATTTTACGAGTGTCCGATATCATACTAGGTATCTTTTTTTTTATATTTATATTTTGTTGTACACAAAGGAATTCGCGAGACCTGAGATATACAATATAATAATATATATATTCGTATTTCACGTGATACATTTTTATTTCCGTTTCTCCCCTCATCAATCTATACAACATATATTATATACACACTCTGAGTGCACACACACATAACATTATTGTGTATGTCAAGCATACGTGTGTCTATGATGTTTTGGCTGTTTGTTTTATTTATCTTGTTTTATTTTTTTTTAGATTTATCACATTCATCAAAACGAAAAACGAATGACGGAAAGGAGTTTTTTGTACACATGCATACATGTAAATGTTTTTATAAATATACAGAGTGATACAAAATTTATATTTCAGCAATACTATCATAATAGAAAAAAAAAACGTTGATTCGAAAGTATTTTTACTTAAAAATATCTAATATAATAAGTAATTTAAAATTTTTTTACAATATTTTAAGCTATATTTCAGGGGTCAACTTTAGAAATTAAAATGAAAAGAATAGTCTCTTCTGTAACCCTAATATAAAGAATTTTTTCGGAGTATTTTGATACATGAAAACCGAAATTTGAACCTTTAGTTTATGAATTATTTATGATTTAGATGAACGGAGTAGTAGAATAACATTTTGTAGTGTATCCCCGCACCACCCCACTCCACTAATAAAAACTTTAAACTTTAAATACTTATAACTTATACATTACTTATCTTAATTTCGATTTGTATATATTTAAATACTTAAAAAATATTCTTCAAGGTTCCTTTTGAATTTCTAAAGTTGGCCCCAAAAACCCCCGTCTAAGATATTGTAAAAAATTATAAAAATGACTAATCATTTTAGATATTTCTAAATAAAAAAAAAACCTTTACTGTTATACATATTTCTCTATTATGAATATTTATACGATAAAATAGCTGTAACATGAATTTTGAATCACTCTGTATGTATATATTATATGCGCAACATACCTATGTATTTATTAGAATATATATATATATATATGTGTGTGTGTGTATAGTTTCTGCTGTGCGGCATTCGCGTCCCCGCCGCGCCACACGTGAGGGAATTGGACGCGTATAACGTTCAGTTTGATCGACGGATGAAAACCAAGTGTATATCTAATCTACATATTTGTTTTTATATCTTCGTCTCGAGTGTATAAAACATAGCAAGAAAGTGGAAGCGCAAGTTTCCGTCTCGAAGTGTCCAATATTTCGACAACGAGGGTACGGTGGCATATAATAAGATGACGTTTTCCGGTGAACGCCGTTTTGACGGTGGAAAAAAAACACCAGTAACAACGTTTATGTAAGTATATTTTATTTTCTCTTTCGCTCAAAAACGGATATAACTTACGCGTATTGTGTACTTACATGTTATCCATCTGCGCTGTATACAATGTATATAATATAATATGTATTACATATTTATACCTAGGTACATATTTAATAAAATATACTTAATAACATATGTGTCGTGAAGCGTAATGCTTCTCATCTTTTATAGTATGTATAATACATACAGAGTGGGACATAATACTGTTTTCTTGTTTTCTTGCGTTAACTGCATTGGAAAACTACGACCTACTCTGTATAAAATGACGTGTCCGATGTACCTACGCATATTTTATAATAATATGGTAATATCGTGCACCGCAAATGATTTTCGTCCAAAAACCGTAAACTAATATTATAATGTTGATATATAAAAAAATAAATATATGCTAATATTGTGTAGGTATACCTACATAAACTCCGAAGAAATTAAATTATATATAAATATTATTCGACACGAACGAATCGTTATAAAATGCATGA
The DNA here is from genome assembly GCF_002803265.2 of Melanaphis sacchari. Lineage (NCBI taxonomy): Eukaryota > Metazoa > Arthropoda > Insecta > Hemiptera > Aphididae > Melanaphis > Melanaphis sacchari. Next base: position 5,372,055 of record NW_020270469.1, on the reverse strand, counting down.
TGCCTTTGCTAGATGGAAAACCGTCCAAATCTCGCGCAATGTATATTACCTTACAGTGATATTTGTTGTAAACATTTAGGACTGGTTAGGGAAAACGACGCATAACGACGATATAAAGCCGAATTATTTTTACGACTCGGTCGTCCTTATATAGTTATGGCATAGTGTTTGTCTAGAGAAATCAATTCAATCGGTATAGAAACGCACGCTTTTAGATACACTACATTTTAGTATGTATACATAAGCACTCAAAATATTATTATTATTATTTAATCAATCAATATGGAAAATTAAAAACAAAACATAAAACTTAAAATGTCTGTATGAAGAACAAACCATGCATAATTTATGTTTCAATTTTACTGTAATACAAATAATACGATAATTCTCTTCCAGACCATAAAGATTTGGTTGAAAATAAAACAATTTTCAACGCATTTCAATAAAATGTATATTATTAAATCAAAATCAATATTTTTCGTTTGTAATATATAAAAATTTAACTTACATACTTTAAATATTCTCATTTATCAATAATGATAGTATAATTCGAAAAAATATTTTTGCACGAGTAAGGCTGTAAACGTTTAACTTATAAATCTATAAATTACATATATATATTATAATCAAATTCTATAATTTAAACCAAACTCATAGTCTTATCATTCCTATTAGATATAATACTTAACTATTTAAGTGGACTAATAATATTATATTTCACACTTAGTTGTAGTGTATACAATACATACGCGTGGTATGTACTATGTATAGTATACCAATAATGGTACCGGTACGCGAAAGCTGCAATACGATATTGCCGGTTTTTATTGTAAACAATACATTACTATATAGAGATATTTGATCGTTGAAAGGGGAAAGCATATTATTATACCTATAAAAATTTTTTTTAATAGTAAAATCAAATTTCAGAGAAATATTTTTCCTAGTGTGTACATTATATAGTAGGTGTCATCCTATGTTTGTATCATAGGATTGCGCCACACATTTATTTTATTTTATTTATTATTGTTTAATAACTCATCGGAAGTATTTTTTTATTATTGATTTTTTTTTTTCATATTTTTATCAGCTGCAGCTTATTTTGGTCGACCGTGAATTCAGCACGTTAAAAGTTTTTCACTCTGTCGTTCGACAAAAATAAAAACCGTTTCCGCACTTCCGAGTTTACACTTTAATACCGAAAAATAATAGTAATAAAATAACCGTATATGCTGGCGCGTGCGTATGGGCATACGCGAGCATAATATTTTTTCTTTCCCTTTGGATTTTCTTCTTCTTATTCTTATTATTATTTTTTGTAAATTATAAAAAGAAATCTGCAAAGGGGTATTATTGATTAGGGGACCCGCCGGAGAGTGTGCCGGGTGTTTTTTCGCGCGCATGCTCGCGCCCGCCCATTCCGACAATGGAGATTTGTTCCCGGGCCGCCCCCGCGGCGTAGCACCTGCCGAGTATAGCAGTTTACATCTCAGAATTCTCCTCAAAGAATATTAATACATAACGTAACGTCGTAAACATCACAGACAGTTTACGCGTTTACGAATTGAAAATGAACTGTGGTACAAGAAACAAAAAACTAAAACACGACGAAACGTGATATAAAAATTGTTAAAAAATTGCGATATCGAATAAAATCGATGATAAGCAAAACTAATGATTAAATGCATTTATTTATTACACTATATATTATTGGAAACGACAATCAAGATGATTGAGAAGGGCGTTTTTTTTTTCATTTAATCTTCTTCGTAATAGCGAACCGTTTACGAAACTTGCGTAACGGCGTACGTTACCAGTTGGTTAAGGGCGTTAGACAACGTGCGAAGAACATATAAAACAATGGGCGGGAAGAGGGAAGAGAAATAAAACACGAGTAAGAAAAAGTGATGACTTCCTGCCGGAAGTAGGCGATTTGCGAATCGATCACCGCTACAAGTCTCCGATTCCGAGATGTATACACGCACACACATGCATTCATAGTATTTAACTGATAATATACGAGTCACCTATCAAACATAATTGCCACGAACGTTTGACCTAATTTCTTTCACCCCCGCTACCGAGTGTACACGAGTGCACACATTGAACATTACACGAATTATTATTACAAATAATTATTACTCTCGAACGCATTACCGTGTTATAAAATTATGTTGACCGTCGTCATTTCCTTCATTTCATTGGGGTCGCACACGAGAACCAGAATAATAAATTCTCGGCTGCCAAATGCGATCCGGCACTCGAAATCTAGTAATTTGACTGAATTAGGTTAAGTGTGGCAATTCGGTTTTTTAACTGCATAGTATACTTATAATAATTATACCGCAGATGCATGTGCAGTGAATTTCCACTGAATGCATTGCGCATTGAAGTTATGAGTGGGCCTCAACGGGGTGCAAATAAAAAACCGCGGGGTGACAATAAAACACTATAAAAGTATAATACATATTTTAATATTATTTGAGCCATAGTACCAGTATGTGTCTCTAAACACTCTTAACGACGAGATAATCGAGCATAATTATTATATATCGTTGGGCTACAAAAACTATTGTCGTTAAGATTTTAAAAACGCCTACTTATATTTATTTTGTGCACAGAGCACAGTTTTTTTCTATAGATTTGTTTCAAATTACGATTTTTTTTTTTTTTATATCACAATATAATCACTGACGTTTGCAGTAGTCGATTTATGGATAAAGTTTTTTGGATCTAAGCTCTTTCGACAATTTATAAGCTTCGACTTTGTTTTTATTAGCTATTGATACTGTGATACCAAAATATATATTATAATAAATCATGAGCAATAGACTACTTTATTTGCCACCCAAATGGTATTAGTTTTTTTTTTCTCGCAGTTCAAAAACAACTTATTGAATTGAATATTTACAAAAATAAAATATTGATCATAATAAAACAATAATAATATAATCCAATACGTAGAATATAAAAGTATATTGAGTAAAACGTTCTTCTAAAAATTATTATAGTATAATTTTTTTAGTGTAAAAAATCAATTTTCGTTACTTGGAAAAAGCTAGTTTACCAGCGAATTATTTGTTTTATGGTTACTACTGGCGCTATCTGCTGACGTTTATTAGTTACATATTAGAATAATTATCAGTGCTTTGTTCAACATCAAACGATGAGATCTCTGCTTAATATGACTTATAACATGATAAGCATAATTAAGTTTCGATAACAAAACATTTCTAATTTAAATATGTGTCTCCTCGTCTAGTCCTTGTCATGAAAAATGTATAAAATTTAATGTTACTTCACATTATACTCAACAATGAAAATTATTAATAAAATTACAATCAATTTTTTTTTATTTTAGAGTTAATTTTGATTTTAAGTCAATAACTTTAATAAGAGCAAAAATATGTATTTTTACTATTGATTATCAATCATTGATATTAACGATATTTATTCAATTATTCAGCATAGAAAAAACTAATATACTATAATAATAACTAATATTAAAAGTGTGCGGTGAAAATTTAAACTTTTTTTTATTTAAGCCAATAAAAATAATATAAGATAATATTGTAATTCATTAAAAAAAAAAAAAAAAAAATGTCAATACAAAATATATAAATGTATCTTGAGAAAAGGCAACTATACTAAAACTAATGGCTACAAAAAAAAATCGAAGTTTCAATATTTTAAGTATTATCTATCTAGTTTGTTCGTTTATAGTCTGCGGAATTTGTGTTTTTCTCAGGCGTATTATTGGGAAGTTCAAAAGGTTTATTGAAAGTACATGACACAGCTCTTATAGCTGATAATAATTTTCCGTGAAGAACAAAAGTTTGGAAACCAATGGTGTTGACTACAATAATATACCATATTATTAAACATTATATTATAATGATTATACGTATAAATAATATACTATTGTTCATTCTTTTATTCGCATAGATGTATATTATATGATTTATATGTAACCTAAACCGATTTTGTTCGTAAACATAAAAAAATATCGCATTGACGACTGACATTTACGACGTGAAAATTTATTTTTTATACTCGAACCAGATCGTTTTTTTTTTATACGCGATTCATTACGTTAGAATGAAAATTCATTAAATCTTATTTCACCTGTCGTGGTTTTTTCTATGTGATGTCATCGTTTCATTTGATGGGCCATTTTAAATTTAAAACATTAATCATTGAAACTATTCGATTAAAAACAAAAACTATGTCGCCATACACCAGGTGCGACGATAATGGGTTTTTGTTAAAAAAAAGACATACACACACACATAGATATAATATAATATACGATATATCTTAGCAAGCATGATCTATACAACGAGTTTAAAGTTTTTATCAAATTACTTTTTTTTTTTTAATCGATTTATTTCTATGTTAGGTATTTCAAAAGTATGAGAACTATGGATAGCATAGTCTTAGTGTTCTAAGTTAAATTATTTCGTATGTCAATAAATTACAATTTTATAATAGACAGTAATTTATGACGACGTACGTATCAGTAAAAAGGTGGTCCGATTTATTGAATAATTAATTTATAAAAAAAAACAATACATAAATCCTAGACTTTAGGTTGTCAAAAAAATAAATCACCGATTCTCGTAAATGACGTAATTAAATAGATATGTTTATTGTGGATAGGTACGTCATGATGTATTATTTTCTCATCCGTAGTAAGTATAACATAATTTTTAATTTAAATTGTTAGAATTTAACGTATTTTAAATTCGATAAAAAAAAAAAAATACTCAATAAAAACCATCATAAAACATTATTGTATTACTATCTATATATATATATATACGAGATGAGTTTTACTACAATAATATAGTGTTTGTGCGGTCGAACGTTATTAAATTTATTATCGCTCTTAATATTATATTGTTTTGTCATGTATTTTATATGATTTTATACGCATAATATTATAAGATGTGTAACGTATTCCTATTTAAATCTTCTGGAACGCCCCTCCCCCCGCGGCCGCAACAATCGTTGTATAATACCTAGATATATGTTTACTAAACATAAATTCCAAAACCTCCGACGTTACCGTACTCCGTCATGCAACAAGAGACCTTGTAAAACATTATTATAATAAAAAGTTACAGATTTTCGGAAAATAAATTAATTACGATTATTTCGGACGTCCTTGCGTACATAATATTATATTGTATTTCAAGGTATTTTTATAACGTGCACACGCTTATACTATATGCGGTGAGCCGTCGGTTCGCGCCGAATTTTTCGGACAATCCGGCGGCAATGAGGTCTGCACTAGCATCGGATCGTTTGTTTTTTTTTTTTTCGGTCTTTCTCCTACCACCCGTCCGCCAATTGTTCGTCACGGGCGAAAACCACACGATATTTTATTAGTTATATTATATTATATATATATATATATTATATACTTCTATACAACGTGCTGCTACACTCTTATTGTAAACGTCGTCGCTCAGTGGTTTTTTATTTTTATTTTTTTTTTGCTCGACCGACCGGCCGAATTAAAATAGTCAAATTGTCGTCGACTCTCGCTGCGTTACATCGTCAAATCGTATATATTATTATTATTATTATTGTCTTAAGCGGCGCTGCGCCGGAGTTCTTATAATAATAACAGCGACGCGATCGCACAATCGTAGTCTGGAATTAAAATTTATCGCGTCTACCTCGCGCCGCCAGTCGATTTACATAGCGGTCGGTCCAATATATATTCAATGGTCTGACTTTTTATATTATTTTTTTTCGTAATTTTTTTTTTTACCCGTATTTTTTTGTCCCATACCGGGCTGCAGACGTCAACACGAGTAGTCGTGTCGCGTTGTGGGTCGGGTCCGAGTGCTGTTGCTGCCGCTCCGGCGGTGCGTGTACTCGCTACTATCCCGATGCTGTGCAGCACACGTGTTGTCCTCCATTAGCACACAATGGGCTCGCGGAATTTTTATCATCATTATTATTATTAGACTTTTTTTTTCGGTCTCCGACACTGATACGGATTCGCATTGTCGATAGGTATGTTTTATTCGCGGCATTTCATTACGCATATATTATTATTATAATATACACAGGTATATAATACAATAATAATATTATTATTATTACAAAGTGTAGCGATATCGTATCTTATATGGTCCGGGTATCCAGGTGTCGCGTCGTGCACCGCGTGTCGCATATATACACATACCAATATGATATACTACACGATACGCACTATACAGGCGTATTATAGACAAAAGGGTTATAGATTACCACTCTCGTTATAATATCGTACACCGCTGTTATACGCGCCTATATATGTAAACACACACACATATATATGTATTTTATATATATTTAGAGAGAGAAAAAGGTACCTGATACACCTGATACTATTACGCGCGGCGTATCACGCGTACATCCAGCTAACCCACAACACATACGCGCGCGTACTGCCATCGACGGCGGCCATATTATTATTATGTGGTGTACGATAACGATGATAATAATTACGACGTTCGACTGCATAATACGGGTAGGTACCACTGCAGTGTAAGTTGTACGGATAGGTGTAGTGTGTACACGCCGCACCGGGCTACGATCTAAGATACGGCGGCGCACTGGCGGGCGTACTTATAAATTATATTACGCTCTCGCCGTCATCACTTATCTACGGTGGTCGAATTTCGATCTGAACCGCAGTTATAATAGTACCAAACAAATGAAAAGCGTGGTAATAATAATATATTATAATACTATTGTGCGGCAGCATTACACGTTCGTGTTATGATCATTGCGCGTACCATACAATATGTAATATAATATGCAGGCAGATAGGGAGGACACCGCTGTGAAATAACTACCGCAGTAGAGTCGCATCTGTTTATAGGGTTTTGGTTAACCTAAAGGTGCTAAAGTAACATTTGCACCGGGTGGCAAATTATCTATAGCTGAATCCAGTCTTAATCAAATCATACGTTATAATAATTATTTATAAATAATCGGTTTCTCTGATTTAAAATACTATGACATTTTTACAAATAATTTATTCATCTTTTTATTTTATGTAGTAATTCAAATTTAGAAATCGAATTTTAAGAAATATCAATACAATTTAAAAGTACAATTAAATATTTTCCATCATAAGATAAATTATCATTCACTTCATTTCATACGTATAACACTTATTACATCGTATTTAGAACACATTATTTCTATAAGATCGAAATAGTTTTAAGAATTATTGGTACTCTGTCTTCGTCAAATACAAGTGATGAAAGATCGTTTTCTTCCTAAATGTGTAAAAGTTATTTGAGGTCATAAAAACTTTCGAATTGGTTTTATCAAAGATAAGAAGTAGAAAAAAATTAATACATCAATTTTTCACAATTAAATCCAGAAAAAATAAATACTTAAAGCACAAATAAGTTTGATTTTTTTTTTACTAATTATAACTATAATGTTATAAACTATACCTGATAAAATTATAATTTCGTAATTCGAGATTTATTATTATTATTATTAACTTATTGAATATTACAGTTTACTTGTGTTATATTATCATTTTGATTTAAAATTGTTGTCGAAAAACTGCTCATAATAGATCTATTTATAGACATTGATGTACTTAAAAAAGTAGTTATTTTTTGGTGAGAGGGGTGAGCAGTAAAAATGGGAGCGTAAAAAAATTATTTTCTGTGTTGTGAGTGTTGTGACATAGGTCATAATCCGGCTTATTGCGGTTTAGAGAAATAATTTTATTCTTCTTCGATTGGCGCTCGTTTACGCCGCTCCCAATATCGGTTTCTGCAGAAATTGGCATTCTGCAATAGGTATTATTATTATAATTACCTTCATACAATTATGTTTTGGCGTACTCACATTATTATAATATACACTTGAAAACGAATTCACGATCGATTATTTAGCAGCGTCGAATAATACATTAATATATTCCGCCGCTAATATAAAAAGCGATTCGTATGCGGTCGTTTGTGGTGGTGGATTTTTTTGCTTTTCGAGAAGTGCATAATCGAAAACCGTAAAAAGCGTACACATTATTATATTTGCACAATTTAAAACGAACGACGGCACTCGATAAGAACTTCAGTATATTATTATGCGTACGCGTGTTAAGTCCGTGTGTGTTGTAGTTGCACACACAAACGCGAACACATATATAGGTACTTGTGTTAAAAGAATATTGGAGTTTCCCCACGCAAAAAGAAAAAAAAATACTAATACTATTATTTTGTTTGTTCATCAGCTTTATATGAACTAGGTTTTCATAATATACATTTATTATAATGCGACGCGGTTTATTATTATGTATCGTCCTGCACCGCAATACGCTTAATGAAAGTTTTCGAGACACGTCAAAAAAATAACGTACAATTTAATATACAGGACTTAATAATGATATTCGATCGAGCGAAAAAGAAATAAAATGAGAAAACATTACAAGGACCGTGTTATTATCGCGCGATTTGTCGAAAAGGACTTTGGCGTTGAGTTAAGTACCCCGGGTATTAATGTTTATATTATATAAAATATGTGTGTGTATATACAATGTACATAATAAAAATAATATACACGCGTTGTCTTGGTGACAATGTACTGTGTGTAGTTTGCTATAGGTACCTACATAAAAACCGTGCGTACCTGTATATACATGCGTCTACGGCGATGGAGTGTACAGGACATTAACGTTGTTTTTATTCTTTATACATTCTATCGATGATGAAAACGAACATCAGTGTGCGTGTGTATGTATGAATAAGTTTATCAAATCAGTATAAAATGATCAGTTGACGTCATATACGATTATACATATAGGTATATTAAAATTAATTGTTTAACGTTTGTTTATTGTATATACAATCTATTCAATATTAAATAAAATATTCCAAAAGAGATAAATGGATCTGATAATTTAGATGAAATATCATTTAAACAACCGTTTACAAGCCAAAATTTAGCCTAAATAACAGAAATAACTCCTCGTTGCGTATTATGAAAATGAAAAATTATAATTGGTACTAATCCCTTACGAACCCGTCACTGATCAAAATCAAATGCTCAAAATGTAGCTTAACTTTTCCACTTTTATAATTTTATAATTTTTATTATTGTTATAATTTCAAGCCTATAAATATAAATGTACTGATAACATATATGTTATAATATTTTGAACTTTAAATATAATTTTGTGTTTTTAATTATAGTTTATGCATATCAATCAAATAAAATAAAGATAAAAATAAATATATTAGTTACAAAATGTAAAATAAAATTTTATGTTTTGAAATAATTTGAACTATGAAAAAATAAATAATTATAGTTTTCATTTATTTTATATTATTAAACAAATGTTATAATGAAAATTAATAAATAAAAATATATAATAAAATCAAATATGCAGAAATATTTTGAGTTATTTCTCTTAAAAATGAAATAATTAGTCATTACTCATTAGTTATAATTTTTGACAATTTTCAATAAGTTAGAAATAATCACAAGCCCTTAATAAAAAAACAATACTTTACACCAGTGATACCTAATATGTGCGCCGTGATACTCTGGGGAGTTGTGGTGTCAATAAAGGAATACTATACGTAGAATATAATTTAATCTAAAAATATATCGAGAACTAAAATTTCAACGTAATAGTTATGTATTGAACTCAAAAAAAAAAAAAAAAAATACCATTGAAAAAACTTAGTTAAAAAATTAAACTACAAGTCAAAAAATTTTATTAACAATTGCATTATACTTAAATGTTTAAAACCACAAATTTTATTTTCGGTGTTGAAATATCCTTGCATTTAAATATTAATACGCCAAAAAAGCTACGTTTAAACGGTTTTAAACTATAAGTATTTGTCCGTCAGTTTATAATATATTATAAATTATTGGCTTTAAATAAGTCGATAAATCATAAAAGTAAAATAAACTATAATATTTTATAAATTTTTATTTTTTTGTCAAAACATTTCATAATATTGTTTATAGTATACAAAACATATAAAACAATACATAACTATACGAAATAATTCAACCCATCAATAAGTTTTATTCAACTGGTTATAGAAATAATAAATATATAACAATTTTGAATGTAGTACAAACTTTAATTTCAATACTGTAAGCATAAAATAATTTTTGTTTATAATATAAATATTATTTTATGTTATTAATATACTTCTGTTTTGCTTTTTATTTTTAGGTATCATATTACTTTTCTAAATATCGTTTTTAATTAAAGTTATAATTATTTACATTAATTACGTTAGCTTCTAAATGTAAAATGTTCTTAAGTATTCTATAATAATTGTAAATTTAAGCATAACATATATTTTTTTGTAGTATTATTACGAGATATAATTTCCTGACCCCCAATACAAGCTGTATTATGCTTAAGGATAAGTGGGTAAATGGATAAAAAAAAAATGTAATCTTGTATAAATAATGATATACGTAAATATTAATATTTTATTTCTGATTTAAAATTATATGTGACATTATTAACTTTAGTTCAGAATTTGAGGACCAGTATAATAAAATTTGATAGAATACAGAATAAAATAATATGGAGCACCCATTAATTTTAATAATGATTGTTTTTTTAATAGTTTATCTACATGACTTCTACATCAACACTTTAGTATATTTTTTAACAGATTTCCAAGTTTAAAACATACAACAATTAAACAAAAATCGACATGTAATCATTTCAATAAACTATACTCAGCGATCAGATGATGATACACGAAGAAACGGAATGGGAAATAATTAATTAAAATATATATTCATATATTTATCAAGTTTTTGTCTATTAAATTTTTGTCTCACTCGCTAATTTGATTAAATACGTAGCAGTTATGTCGCAGTTCCGTTCGAAATTAAAATCTGTTATCAGATTTGGCTTGGCCATCTCAATGACAGAAAGGGTGTAACGCCACTCCCGCTTCGTCATTCTTATACTTCCGGTTTTCCGTTCGTTATTGCTGTCCGACAACAACACTTCAACAACTCGGACAATGTCCATTTCGGTTAAATAATTAATAGGACGGTAATGCCAAAAATGTGTAAGACATACAATCGGCAAAAAGCAATACCTACTTTAATTTTAATTCTTTTTTTTTTTTGCCAACTCACATATTACGTTCAAAGTGTATATAAAACATACAATATTATCAATTACAAATATAATCATAAATATGTGCCCGTCTACATGACGTATCGTTTACGGTGATAGTGCCATAATGAAGCTAAAAACACTCGTGCAAAGTTCATCGTTATCGTTTTGAGCGCTATCCGACCAAAATTAATTGCATATAAATCTCACGAGTACATTAATTTTATTACATTTTTTCTCCCCGTTCATATATATTATAATATTGACCATAGAAAGTAATTGTTTTAATCATTGTAATTTGTGCGCGTCTCCGTTTATTTTTGAAATATTTTTGAGGGAGTTCCGTGTATACGAATACGAAGATTTATATGGACGGCTTTACCGTGGAGTACAATAATAATAATGATAAAAATTATTATTATTATTATTATTATTATCGTCCGACGGAAAAGGAAAAAGAAAAGCGAGCGGACCCTTTCGGCGCGCGATGTCGTCTCTCGCGCGATCTTCAAGTCATGTAAGCGTGTGTGATGTATAGGTAAACTTAACGGGCGGCGGACAACAGACAACATGTAATACGGATAGTCAGTCGCATATTCATGGGTCACGGTGAAACCTAATCCAACATGGCCGACCGAAAGCGCGAGCGCGCGCACGTGTGTGTTGCACGTACACACACGCACGCATACTTATATATATATTTATATATGTCTGTTCTGCGACCGACCGACACTACCACTACACGTCTTATTATTATTATTATTATTATTATTATTATTATTACTATTATAACGCTCGAGCGTTCATTTCTCGTACGTTTTCCCCGGGGGACGAGAGCGCGACGGCGGTGGAGGCGGACGACTATATGGCCGTGCGCGATGTGTGCGAGACAAACCCGTTGATATAATTTAATTTCTTCTCCTTTTCCTCGATCTCCCTCTCTTACTCTCTCTCTCTCTCTCACTCTCTCTCTCTCGTCCATCTACTACGCCACCCACTTTCGCCCGCCCCTCGTGTTCCGTATATATGATATTATTATATTTCTCCGCTCGTCCGAAGCGCATACGCGGGATTTGCTGGACGCGGCGGAGGAAAATATTATATACGTGGATCGAATACCGTGCGCGACTGGAGCGCGTGCGCCAACGCGCATATAATAATGCGCACACGCACACAACAATGATAGCAAAAAATATTGAAAAAAATAAATATAAGAAAAACAACGAACAAGCCCCCTCGCCTAGCCAGCATCAAATACCCCTCTGCACGTCCACATTGTGCCGCTAGAGGTTGGTCCGCACGTGAGGCGAGTGAGGAGGCACAATATTTATTATTTTTATTTTTTTTTTACACCTTAACTTTGACCAACCCCCTCCCCCTACCCTTGGCCGTCACTAAGTGTACAACCGAAAAGGCACTATTTTCCTGAAAGACGACTACCGGGCTATAACAATATAGGTTTATATAGGTATTTATAGACATATATATGTATATAGTTTAGTCACCCAAGCGCGACTGTTGTGTTATTTTTTGTTTTGTTTTTGATAACTTCCGGTACTTGTCCGATCATATTTTAGTGCGTCGCGGACGGCTGTGATGATCTGCGAATCAATAGTGTTAATTATTGTTCGCATTTGTATTGTATTCGTGGTTTTTTATATACGAAATTTAATATATATTTTTACACCCATCATTCGTCAAGTCTATCAAGACTGCCAACAATATATTCAATATTATATATTATATTATGGCAATGTACCCTGTAGAGATTGGGAGATAAAATTCCATTAATTTCAATACACGCTATTGTGTACAACTCATCGCCTGCTATTGAACGATACAGTAAGACATTGTGTCCCCAAAAATAGTTATAGAATTTCATAACCTGACTCCAGAAAATTATTCCGTTTACGTCAACGCATCTAACATATTATTTTATAAACAAACGGTTTAGAGATGAAAATTTAATATTTATTTGTATAAAAGTTACGCAATTTTACTCTTGAAAATTCACTTAACACAAAATATATTACATTAAAATCATGTTTGACTAATTACAACTTTGAACATTTATATAGTTTTATCTAAATGTGAGCAATACATTATGTATATTGTATATATTATATTAATATCATTTATCGCAATTATTTGATAACATTCTACTTTGAACATATGGAAAAATTCAAATAACTATTGAAGGGACCAAATGAAATTCCAACGAATTCTATTGTCAATAATTTGTCATCCACCTTCTTGAAAAAAAAATTATCCAATAACATATGACCGGGACTGAGAAGTGCAACTTTAAAAAAAAAACAAACAACTTTCAAACGTTAAATAATTCTACGACACTAATTTTATGTACGCCATATTTATTCTACATACTGTTACTATTTGATAAACTTTATACATATTATATTAACCGTTGTATTAATTAAATATAAATAAATATGTATATATTACAGTACTATATTTTGATTCTCCGTTAAACGATCATAGCAATAGTGTACAGTTGAAGATTTGTAATGTATAGAGTTACATTTCATATTTCTTTAGAGAAAAGAGTATTAATATATTCTTCTGGTGTTGACTTAAATCGGATATCTTCTCTTACTATAATATGTATTCAATTGATGACGGCTTGACAGTTGACAGCCATATATGTGTTTTTTATTTGTAAAAACGACATAGTATATACTCGTCTCGTTCTGAAAAAAATAACCATTTTCTTTTAAAAAATAATAGACAATAATACAATTTATAATAATATTAAAAATTATGTGCTTATATTATTTTTATTGTTTTGGATAGACTTAAAATATATGTCAGACTTAATATGCCATTTATGACTGTAGTCTGTAGTTGAAATTATTAGTTTGTGTGCAACCCATTTTAAAATTGTTATTTATTATAGTTTATCATAAGTACCAATCTAGATAAATCTAATATGCATCAGAGATGTTTCATTACTAATTTTTAACATTTATTTTTTATTTTATTTTTTTTTTAATGCTTAATCTACGATCTATATAACAAGTACAATTAGTAAATTTGATAACATAGTATAATAATGACATGGTTAACTTGAGGGAGGAAAACCGTCCATCAACAGTACCTCCTTTTACCAACATTTATATTTAAATTAAAAATATAACTGTATAATGATTCATAATAAATAATTTTATTTGATTATAATACTATTATTATGAATGCGTATTATTTTTTATCTACACAATATTTTTATTTTTGCCCTAGAACAAACGAACGCTCTGTAAGTATTTCATTCAAGCCTACTTATCGGCCACCTTTTGATCCTTAAAATCGGCTATTGGACCTTTAGATGTTGACATAGACGAGTATTTGGAAACACACCACTTGAAAAGTTCTCCGAAAATATTTCAACCCATTTTTTCCAAACCGTACTCGTTTTTAGATATAATATACACTAAATCTATTATATAATATATATACAATACACATACGCACATATAATATATATTTTTAACTTATTTCCGGTTAATTTTTATTTGCAAAAAATTGAGGATTTTAAACGTATACCGCCAATGCAATACAGCAGCAATAACTTCGTCATAAACAAAAATTTATACATAATAAAAATATATTACAAAATCACATATAGAATATTAAAAGAATCGATAAAATAAAACTACTAATATTCGATTACCGTATGGGTCGATATTTTTAACAATTTTAACTAAACCGCCGTTAGGTGATTGTACATTTAATCTATTTAAATGTATGATGTGTTAATAATATTATAGTTAGGTAACCGACAAAAAAAAAAAAAACTATATAAACAATGCAATATAAATTTGGCACACTAACTCTGAATACTTACTCTAAAAACCATGAATTGATGAAGGGGAAAAAACGGAGTTAATTCGCGGTGTTTTCATACATTTCGCAATTTGCGTAAAAGAAAATACAGTACAATTATTTACCGCCAGCGGACCATGCTATTTTTCGTTTCGCCGAACATCGCCCATCCCCTACTCCACTCGTCCAACGAAAACCACGACCGCATAAGAATATTTAGCTTTTCTTCTTTTCGATAATTCATTCTTTTTATTATTCTTTTTGATTTTTTTCTTCTTTAAAAAATGACTTGCCCGTCCTTATATTATTATAATGGGTCCTCTTCCGGTTTACACAATAGACGGGTTTGGTTTAATTAAACTATATACTATATATTCGTGTATATAAACTGCACTTGATGGGCGGGAAAAGCGTATATAAATATACAATGCGTATATTATATACACTCGGAAGAAAAATCGAAGAAAATCTACAACAACTATTACTATTTCGTCAAAGGGGTGAGAGATCAACGCCAGCATCAGTAGCAATATACTATATTATACTACGTATACTGCGGGGGGGCAAATTGTCGAGTTCTTTTGTCCTTTCCGTTTCTCTTTTCGGACCCATTTCGTTTATTCGCACTGAACGAGCCGATATTTATATACCAGTAACATCCGGTTGGTGGCGCCACTTGCCGGACACTCGCCTCGTTTCATCACTGCCACACTAGAAATTCATAATCGCCTGTAATTTGTATCTGAATAAATATAATATCGATGATGATTTGAACTTGTGCTATTTTTCTGTTTTGGCAAACAATTCGACTGACGTTGATCTGAGATTTTAATTTATTTTATCGTGGAAATACACATAAACCATTCGTATTCAAAAGCAACATATACAAATAATCATTCGTGTATAGACATGTCACTATACATATATATTACATTCTATTGAAATAATAATAAAAATAATGTAGTTTTCTATTATAATCGTGTAATTTATTATAATGTACTTATTTATAATAAAACGCACTTCTTTTTAGCGTGAGTGAGTTATCGTCTTAACGAGTATTAGATACGTTACGACAAGTTAATGGACTTGGCTCATTTAAACGCATTCTACAGAATAGAAACATCGTAATCGTATTACCAGCTGTATATTGTGTACTTATATGTATGCAGTCTTCCTATTCATGCAAAATTAATAAAATTCTGAACATTTATACATTACTATATAGTTGCATAATGGCGTAAGGCTGTAATACCGTATGAATGTTACTAAAATTGTTTAAATTCACTTGCGTGATGCATCAATAACTATATATTCACTTTAAAAGCTTACGTGCTCTATGACTTGATATTATAATAATACACCTATAGCTTACAGACATTAATTTACATTCAGTTGGTTTATACTTAAATTAAATTACTATATTATTATATTTTAATACTATTACTGCAATCATATTATACGTATACAAGTATAGAAACAACTGTTTAGAATTTTCTATTATAATATAATAATATGTACCTATAATATTGTATGCGCATGACTTAGTAAATTAAAACTACATTTACGAGCATGAAATATCGTGTGATGAAATAGTACCTTCCAAACACCGTCCAATTACACAAAATCATATTTTAAAATAGTAAATCTTAACAACTATTAAATTGTTCCAGTCTGCAAACCTGCGTGGATAGACAGATTTTCGGATAGTTAATCTTAAAATGTTTTAATTTGTATGTAAATGTGTAATTCATACTATTGGTCATTGGAAAGGTACCCTATGTGTCTTCGTAAACATACCAACTATATTTAATGATATTTAAAGCTAATTTATCAAGTTTCATTAGCGTTGTTTTAAATACTAATCATACTTGTAAATATTATGAAAAAAAAAATTGAATAATTAACCAGAAATCTCAAAAACTATGCTGGTTACAATTATACCAATACATTTTTTTGGATTTTGACGATGTTGTTTTATAGATAATAGGTAATTATAATGCCATAATATATAATTGAATATTTCTATTATCAAAGTAATAATATTAATAAGCGGCTTTTACACGCGGCGCGGCACTCGGTGGTCTTTATTCGGAAGTCGCGAACGTGGTACCAGTGGCAGTCCTAAACATCGATAAAATAACATTATATAATTGCGTGTCGTGCTAATAATCGATTCGAAATTATTTCTTTGTTTTTGTTATCATCGTTGCAATACTAAATGAAAGAATTATTAACGGAACTAAAATTCACTAATCTCTCTCTCTTACTCTCTCTCTATAAATATATGTATATATATATTTATATAATTATTACTTAGGCCTATGCGGTTTACTATGGAATTTATTGTACGCGTAGATAATGGGCGTGCGCAATAACTCACACAATGTACGCAGACGACGGTCTAATAGGTATATATTTTATAGTGGAAATGTGCAGAGCGGGGAGAGAAAACGCCTATAGTTATAAAATATATTATAATATTATATCGTCGAGAAGTTTTTTTTTTCTACGTAGGTCGCGGTGAAAACGGATATAAAACTTTTTCGTCACGGGCTATCGATGAAATTAAAATTATTCCCAATCATTATGTACACCGGGGGCTGCTTTTTATACTTTATATTATACCGTAATACGCGAGTATAGGCCCCACCCTTGTCGTTTCTTTCGTATAATATATACCTATGGCCCCACTGCACATCTGCGCCCCAAGTCGTCGAAGACAAACCTTTTGTATATCTATGTATATACATGCGCAGGCGCGCTAGCGTTTATAATCATTACACCCCGCGGACTCGGACGAGCAGTTCTTTTTTTTTGGCTCACGGTAGAGGGAGATAGATGAGCGCTGGAAGGGGTGGCGAATCGTAATTATTATTCACGTTGCGCGTGACACGAAACGAAAAAGAAAGAAGACGAGAGAACAATAAAGAATACGAAAGAAAGAAGAAGACGACTAGAGGTTCCGTACGAAAAAAAGGGTAGTGGTGGTGGTGGTTGTTACGCGCAAGTTTCGTAATAATTGTTGTCCGACGCGCGGCAGCGAAGGAGTCGTGTGGGGTAGTTTGGCGGTGGCAGCGGATGTAGGGAGGGGTATACATGAGGGCGAACAGCTATAGAGAGACAATACGACGCGATAACGAAAAAATGGGAAATAATTGACGGCGCAGCCGGGGGCGTGTGCGCCGTCGCACTTGCGCTTTTCGTCTGCCCGGCCTCTTTAGTTCGCCAGTGTCTACCGTAACGCCAGAGCGCCAGCGCGTACACCTGCAACCCCCGAAACTTTACCACTGCGCCTATCACTATTATTATTATTATTATTATTATTATTATTATTATTATTACTATTATTATTATCATTGTTATATTATTATAATTCTAGAGCAACCCATATACGTTCAATGCATATAGGTACTCACTTCGTCCATATCAACTGCAAATCGAATTTATCCCGTTGCCTTCATCTTATATTATACCCCGCGTGATGTATACGAGTATATGTAACCGGTATAGGCTCGTTCTGATCGTCGATAAATTTCCGTGGCGTTTTCTGAAATTCCTCGTCAGTTTTATACGCCGGATCGAGGGTTTACGCGATATCCGGCCCTCCGACCGGAAATAATTTATCGCCTATACACCGGTGCAATTTTGTTCCGCACCAAACTACGTATAAGACCACCCGTTCGTTTATCGTCTTATATATTATATTAAACTGAGGCGTAACTCTCGTTTATGTACACATATATATTAGGATCACGTATATTTACATATTATGGTATTTGTACTTACAGAAATGTCTATATTGCGTCTCATAATCACAAACATACTATAATTAATTAAACACAATGACTGAATAATTACTATTAATTAATCAACTAATTAATTAATTAGTTTTTAAATGTTGACATCTATTTTTTTTCAGTTGACTATGAAAATCTTCTCGAATATTAAAGAGATATTAGAATTCACGTCGTGGAGAGAATACAATTTTTAATTCACGAATTTAGTCGAACTTTAATCGATTATACAAGCACGCTGCAGCGTCTATATCCACTCGAATCATTTTATTTTCGTACTGAATATAATAATCATACAATTCTCAACGAACACGCATCACATGCATAACAATACGACACGGTATGGCAAAAATTGGCGGTGATTTTTTGCCGAACGCATATACTTCTATAATATAATATTATTATATAGTTAAGAATACGTACAGTACACGTACGATAATAATAATATGTAAACATTTTTCGATTAAAATGATCGTAAAAAAATCAAAAATCGCACGAAATGAATTCCAATCGTGCAGAGCCGTAGTATGATAATATACGGAAAAGTAATTGCAAATTTCTGTGGTCTGATGAAAAATAAACATTGGTGGGCGCACGTTTCGCTCGAAGATTCAATATATACACGCGTATGTATAATACAATAATAATATGTACGTCGAGGGTGAAAACTGAGTTGCGCACGTCGTATTGATTTTAATATTCGCTTTGAATATAGTGAAAACCCGAAATCAACAGTCCTATGAACACATTTTATGTATATGATAGTCTGACGATCAGAGTGTATATACTTCATTACATAAATATATAGAATTCCATAAGCCCTCAAATAAATGTCGACATATCTTACGGCGCGCACAGGTATTCGCGAGTATCATATTATCATCATACATGATATAAACTTATTTAAATATATATATGTGATGTATTATAACAACACCTATCGTTATTGTATATTATATTTGTATCATGTCTTTTATAGTACTTATACTATAAAAATATATTCTTTCGCGCACGTTGAACGCGTTCGTTTACGATTCAAAAATTCTAAATTACTCATATTAACAATAGCTAAATAAAGATTTAGGCGGACAATGTAATTTCAGGGACACGAGAGAAAAGTTTCATCTTTTCAACACACACAACACGATCCGCGACATTAAAAATATAAACATACGCAGCTCACCAAAATTATATGATTATGGTTAGTGTAGCGAAGCTTTATCCATAATTCAACATGAAACCTTGCAGAAGTATGTTAGTGTGAGTATAGGAAAAAATAATAATCACTCATCGTCTTCCACGACCGCCTTAGTCAAATTAATAAAACAAAACCGGAAGAAAACGTGAGAGGTATACTCAAGAAAACCACCACCTTCGTGTTATCGATCACAAAAGTTTGAATATGAGTTTATATTATGTGAGTATGTACTATATAGTGATAAATACATATTTAAATATCTCGTTATAGATATATATATATAGGTATATTACATATTGTTATATATATAATAAATATAATGATGCAAACAAGCTGAAGTACGACTCTCCCTCACTGACTCTCGCTCTGCCTCACCTCATCACCATTGTTTTCCACGGCTCTTCTTTAAGCAATACAGATTAAATCTATACATATATAATACACAGACACACGAAGGGTGCGTGCGTACGAGCAGGGACCACAGGTGCACTCACCCGTTTTGCGTATGCATATTTTAATATGCCGGTGAGCTTATAACTTAATTTACAGCTTTACCCTCGTGACAACATACAAGAAAAAACATAAACGTAAGAAATTTCATTTTATATTTTATAATATTCTATAGTTAAGTATACGCGTATATAGTGAGTACCTAATATAATATTACAACGGACGTAGAGTACAACGACATAAATTATTATTATTATTATTATTATATACTAGAATTACGATTAGATAACTTAGGACACGTCTAATCGGTTTTACGCGACTGAAGAGAATTAGATGCTGTCCTTAAGCCTAGTCACACGGACACAAATGGTTGCGTGAGAGTTCGGGGAAAAAAAGATATGTTTCAAGAATGGTATTATTATTATTTTTTTATTATATAATATGTATTTGGCGGAAATCGGAAGGAAAATCAATAGCAAAACGATTTGTAGGATAAAAAACCTATTTGTTACTGCATGGAAGTGTGTGTGTGTGTGTCTTTGTACATTTTCTCATTAAGTTTGTGTACAAAAACAGAGAAAAGTAAAGTATGTATAGGGAGTTGAGGGGAGGTGAGAAGGAGAGAGTAAATGAATGAGCATGTGTATGTGAGAAAGAGAAAGAGATAAAGAAATACAAGTGGTAGAAAACCGCGGTGGCGACCGGGTCAACAACAATAGTCTTTTTTCTCTCCACCGCGCGTCCGCGGGAACAAATGTGTTGTTTTCTTTGTCGCCTTTATTTTTCCGAACCATTAACTATTTACGTGACCAATGGCGAAAATAAACCGGAGGGCCAGTGGTCGCCGGTATAGTAACGGTGTGACGGCGGTGGTGGCGTATAGTTGTAGTCAAGGCAGATCGAAGGGGACGATTTTAGACGTGGACTGTACACACACTCGCTCACATACACACACAACACTTGTACCAAAAACCGTCGTATAGTCTCTTCCACTATTCCGCTAGGCCAGCCAAGGGATTAGATATGGTCCAGGATCGGAGGTGCGGGACAATCAACCGATTCCGACGGCTCCCCGAGGACTTTTTTTTAACAGGATCCCTTCGGTTTTTTCGCTTTTCTCTCGCGCACATTCTCATCTTCGTCTCACTCACACCCTCTCTCTCTCTCTTTTTTTTTCTCTCTTGGTGTGCGCGTGTGTGTATAAGTATCTCTCTTTCTATCTTTCTCTTTCTCTCCCCGACTATACATGTTTATATACTTTATCAGATATACCATGCATAGGACGTGTATTAGGCGTGTGGGATTTATTGGCTATACGAACGAGTAGAATTTAAACCGTTTGCCGACGAATCCACATCGATCGCATACCGCAGAGACGGACGACTGTGGAGGATGGACAAGAAGGAGAAACGAGTGGTGTGCGCTTAACCGCACGCGGTACTTTTTGTGCTCGCTAATCGCGAACAAACCCAATTTAGCCAATCGTTTAAACGTTTGTGGTGTGCGTGTGAACGCCAAAAAAAAAAAAAATAAATAAATAATAAAAAATACGACGAAATTCGTTTTGTTTGCTTTCCCATCAATTCTCAAATGTGCTCTTCTCTCGTGTATATACAGTGGCAAAGACGCCAAGCACTATTTCTTTTTTTACTGAGTAATGGGAAAAACGCTTATTTCCACCAAGGCAACTGACTTATTCTTGAACCTTGAGATATAGGTACACTCAATGAGCGCTTTCGACTTCTTGTTGTGTAGCGACAAACGTAAAACCACTGTAGTTATTTATTTTTTTTTTTTCGTACCTGTTAAAAAGATATTTTTTATTACGAGTACATTTCAAATACATAATTTAATAACTTGACTTCTATCGAGATGAAAAATTTAGCTACACTGCTTTTCTGAGTAGTTTACCTTTCTGACATCTTATCATATTTTCTTCTACGTGGTTTGTTTGTAGTAGGTATAAAAAAAAATATACAATTTGTAAAAACTAAAATAAATGATGTGCGATGATACGTTTGATACAAAAAGCCCGAGAACATGTCGTCGAACTTTTATTGTTTACTCGAAGATTAATAAAACGGTTTGGAAGTTTTGTGCAATAATATTAATTTTATATCGTTTAACTATTATATTGTATACTTTTAATAGTCGCAGTGATTCAGTTATATTGTTTAAGCTTTACTCAATATAACTTGAGTTTGAGTTTTTAATTCTAGTAAGCCACATGTTTAATATATGTAGGTACATAATGTGCATAATATTTCAAGGATACGCGATAAGATTATACAACATATTTAATCGTATTGTAACGGACCATGGATATCTGATAAGCAATAAAATATAATGCTTACGACACATATAATAATATATCCGTATACCTAAACATAAACATATACTTATGCTAACACT
This sequence comes from Melanaphis sacchari, assembly GCF_002803265.2. Lineage (NCBI taxonomy): Eukaryota > Metazoa > Arthropoda > Insecta > Hemiptera > Aphididae > Melanaphis > Melanaphis sacchari. The sequence continues at coordinate 5,349,236 of NW_020270469.1, read as the reverse complement.
ATAATAAAGATACAAGATTTAAAATTAAAAAGTTTTAGACCAACAGCTACTCGTACACTAAAGAATTCCAAATGACATCAATGCTCGTAAATCTTTCGTGATGGTATAATAATATAAGTGTTATGTCATAATAAAATATTTCTCAATTGAAACTTATTATTTGAAATATCTTTCCTGAAACTCTCTAGCCCGGGTTGAATTATAACTTTGAAAATCCTCATTGAAGTACCTACCAGTATTTATAACTGGTTCTCCAACCTTATTACAGTATATTTTGTATAAAAAAGTCAAATAGAAAATATGTATAAATCAAATGTCAAAAACGATTCTGGAAATAAGCAATATAGAATTGTTGACAAAAATCTGTCACACCATGCTCACACGTCTTAACACACACCCTCACACACAAATTATATATATATACAATATGGACTTTTTGTCGTAATATACAATTAATCGTTGTTGCGTGTATATAATATATGTTTGTATAAAATATTGTGTAATAGTTTTGTGGTCGTAGTTGTAATATATGTGGTGCAAAAGCCGTACAGTAATAGCCGCAATCTAGTAAATAGTATAGGTATATAACATAAAAATATAACATATGGTATGACTTTGAGCAACCACGTTATGTATATACTGAAAAAACTGAGAGTAAACAAAAAAAACGTATGTAATCCGTTTTAGCCGGTCGGATAGTTATGCTGCGGTGGCGGTGGCGTGCAGTATCTAAACGCATATATATAAATGAACACATATATGAAAACGCACACGCGTACGAGACCGAATGAGTAAAAGAAAGAGAGAGATAGAAAGAGAGAGAGAGATCCAGTAAAAAAGAAAAGACATAATATATAAAGAAAAAAGTATATATGAGAAGGGAAAATGACAAAAGTTAATGGCCGTCGGTCCCGGAGGCATATATGCAATAAACATAACACGCGCACACACGCGCGCACATACTTACACGCTTGGTTGAGGGTGCGGGGGCGAACGTTTTTTTTCCCTCTCCTCATCGTGGAGTAGGGTCTGCGCGCCGGCCGACAAGACTAAGCTGGTTCCATTAAGAAGTCAGCGGTGGCGCGGAGAGCGCCGGCAACCGGACCATTTCTCTCGATTATATGACCGTGTGCCTTCTAGAGCTTGTATCCAGTAAATCCCTTCATTTTTAAAAAGGCTCCCAGTTTTCTTAGCCTCCCCCGCCAAGCACCCTCCATTGCCGTCGCTGCTCAAAATGAGGGTAAATGAGTCCAGCAAAACGGTTAACGCGAAACCCTGGGAACTAAAAGCTTTTTACGTCACCGTGCTGAATATACTATGAGAAGCGCGTTATTCCTCTCTATACACCCTATTCCCTCTCACTCACTCTCGCTCACTTACTCTCCTTCTTGCCACTCCTTCTCCTTTTTGTTCTTCTCTCTCAATCTCTCAACTCTTTGTACAATTTTTTTTCCTACAAGATTTCCTTTACTCTACAGGTCAAAAATGGGGGTAGTTACACAGAAAACAAATGTATAAAATTCAAAATGATTTTACAGGAATTATAGGAGACAACCGAGCACACCAATAAAACCATGAATTCGTACAACTATATATACATATATATGTATGTATATTAAAGTATGCGTTTTTATGTAGTATTTAAATAATCTATACAGATAAAACTGATATATGATGATTGATAGTACCGTTCAAAATTTCTCTTAACGTTAAGGTTGACGTTGTGTTATTATCATAAGTATTCATTAAAATATGTTAACCGCTTAAAGGTGTTTTACAATGTTTCTTAGATTTTCCGTAAAACATGTTAACAACAAATTCAAAAATGTCCACATTCTTGGTTACGAGATCTCGATTAAGACATAATTTACATTATTATTTAAAATTAATTATATATTGTTATGTCTCAATTATAATTTCATCAATACTGTATTTACAGTGTTTTACTTTTAATTTTAACGACAACATTGACATAAAATTCATTCAATTTAATATAAAATATTACCTTTAAATTATGTTAATTTTATAGTAACAATAAAATAATACTATAGTATGTATTAAAATACATAAAAAGCATTGAATAAAACTTTTTATTTTTTATTATAAAATAATTTAATAAGCTGAGTTTAAATTTTTAGATCTCCTAATACCAAATGTAATTTTTTTCAGATGAGATTTTCTTATTTTTTATTTAGGATCACATCGCAATAATACCAATAAATTAATTCAATTTTTCAGATAATGGCAACTTAAAATTGTAATTTATTATCTAAGCTCTCTTTGACTTGAAACTGTCAAATTTCTTTGAATTAATAACTAAAAAAAATCATAAATGTTGAAAAAACAAAAAACATTTTTTCTTAAAAAAATCTATTAACTTGTGAAAATATCCTTGGTCAGAATAAAATATAATAAGATCGTATGGTAGTCAACGTTTTAATAGTGACAAGGGTCAGTTTATTTGTATCAATATTCTATTTGCTTCGATAGAAACGTTTTTCTCAAAATCCTTTACCTAACCTAACCTTGTATATTATATTTTAACGATATAAGTGATTTATTATTATTATAATTTATCAAAGTTTATAGCTTAATACATTTGATTATATTATACGCTTGAATATGTATTTTACTCTTGAATTTAATTAAATATGAATAATACAAAAAAATATATTTTGCTTTTTAATTCATTAAATATTCCATCTAATGGCCTGATAATAAAAATGTATTTCTTTAAATACCTAATACTTTCTTAAAATACGAGTATAAAATAATTCTCATATTTTTTATTTATAATCGGCATCAGACTCTTTCAAGCGTGAAATAAATAAAAATTAATTTACATAATATTTTTTATACTTTTTCAAATCATTTTAAAGATAGCATCAAGAAATTTCGAGTGAAGTACTTACGTTTTTTAAAATATTTAAATATTTCCAACTTATCTAAATTTAATTATTATTTTAATTTATAAAAATATATAAGTCATATTTGACAAACATAAACTGATCTTTTTCATTTTCTATATTAATCCTGATAGTATTACATACCAAGTATTGAGTATTCAGAGATTTCAATCATGTTTTATATGGATTAAAATGGTACTTTAATACGATAAAAATTAAATAATAACTTAACTATGAATAAAAAATTCAATGAAAAACTGTATGAGAATATTTTAATTTAAAATCCGATTAAATTAAAAATGGATCATAGGTGGATATTAGTTACTCAGAACCACGCTAAATGAATAAAAGTCTTTGTGAATTCGGTTAAATGGATTTTCATGAAATGAAAAAAAAATGAATATACTTATTTTTCTTTATGTATCAATAATTGAGACAAAGATTAGTGACGAACAAGTTTAGTGTGAAACCAGTACGCTCTCATAATTAACCATATTATACATAGAACGATATAATATTGTTATATTTATTTTACAGTTCATTCGTCGGGAAAGATTTAATAAAAGAAATTGAAAAATATCAACCATTGCCCGAACGCCACATAAAAGTTTAAAATGTCCTACGCCGGCGTTCTGAATAGGCAATATAGTGACACTTATGTGTCCGATAACGTCAGCGGTAAGTATTATCACCGCGACAGGTAATCAAGGATCACCCGGACAAGCAAACACGCGCATACACAAGTATAATAATGTATACTTATTTAAATTCCAACCATAAACAAAAAAGACTAACTACGATGGACAGAAAAGAAAGTGAAACAAATATATATAATGTCAGTGTTGGAAGGAGGGGGGCTTTATGTGATTTATTAGACGTACCTTTGGCATTGGGACAAACGTCAAGCATACACCCGCCCACCAACTTCTAAAGAGGATCGTTTCTTTTTTTTATTTTGTGGAATTTTTTGTTCTTTATATTTATATATGTTTGCACGCGCAGGCGCGTGTATGTGTGTATGTGTGCACGCACACGCGCGTGTACTAATGTGGATTAATGAACGTTCTTTTTTCGATATTTATTAATCTCCGAGTACTCCAATAAATCAAATCGAAGGGGAAAAAAACGTAAAACAAAAAAACAACGTCATTAATTAATGTTCAGCAGAAATTTGTCGTTTTCGTTTTGCCGGTGGAACGGTGTGGTGAAGAATGAAGAAAATAAAAGAAAAGTAAAAAGAAAATATATATGTACGTATATACGAGTAAGCCGGCAGCGGGCAGGTTTCAGTTACCCCCGCCCTGTACATTCGGTGCCTATGATGGAGAATGCGTGGCGGCACTAACTGCGTTAAATGATTAATAACACTAGGCGAAAAGAACGGAGAAGGAAAACAACCACCGGACCCTTTAGTGGCCCAAAAGCTATCTACCGGAAAATATTACCTCTCTTGTGGAATACCGCCAAGACAACGAATATTATATATATATAAATAGTGAGAGATAGATAGTAAGAGAAAAAGAGCGTCTGAGTGGAGGGGAGCGATACAAAGAAAGAAATAAAGCGAGCGTTAAAAAAAAAAAACGGAAGAGGGAAAAATACAATATTTTTAATTAGATTCGGGAATCACGCGTTCGCTTAAACGAACTAAAACACGTTTTGTTGGTTTTGAGATTCTCAACAATAATAACGCGATAAATTATTAACATAATTAATAATGAGATACATTTTTAAACGAGCAGCCCCCAGCAATGTTTTTTATTCGTTTTATTTTTGTTTTTCATTATTTCGTTATTCGTTAACGAGACGGCGAGGGACGTGTCCCTAATAATATCTTCACCGTAGGTACATCAGAAACTCCATAACATTCGTTTCTTCGACAATCGACTGCAAGTATTGTATATTATTATACTCAGCGGTGATTCTATCAAACTCCGCAAAATACGATTAAAAAAAAAAAATAAAATAAAAAAAAATACTTATTATCTGCGATGTTATGTGGTTTAGCAGAAAACTTTTAGTAAACGTACTATCACATCATTATACTGCACCACTACTTACATATAATATACCTTAAGTCCTGTTTGCACGCGTTTGTAATAATAGTTACTTGCCCTCAACTGCAATGTTATTTTCTTTTTCTGATAGAACATTCTGCGGTTATGAGATCTCAGATAGTCTGTTGTTCTCTATGATACTTTTAAATAATTGAAAAACATTTTATTTAACAGTATCAAGTCGTAGAGAACTTCGGACTATCTGAGATCTCATGACCATAGAATTTTCTACCTAAAAAATAAAATAACGCTGCAGTTGAGGGAAAGTAACTTATTATTACAAACGCGTACAAACAGGACTAAATGTATATTATACGTAAGTATTCGTGCTATACAATGATGTGACATTACGTTTACTAAAGTTTTTTGTTAAACCACATTACACTGCAGATAATAAGTTTTATTTTTTAATCGTGTTTTGCGTGTTTCGACAGAATCACCGCTAAACTCAATAATTTATAATACTTGCAGTCGATTTTTGAACAAACAAAAAATATTATGAAATACTAGTTAAATAAAAGTTACAAATATCGAAAAAAAATCGGAAAGCATTTTTCTCAAAAATATTAATCAACCTGTGAAAACACGTCTGTTAGTCAAAATAAAGTAGTATAAGTACTAAAATTAAATTCTTGATTTTATGAGATGATTTGTATATTAAAAATACTTGGTTTCGGTTTGTTTATTTTTATCTAGACGCTTTTTATTTCGACAGGAAAGTTTTCCTTGAAATTTTTTCGAATTATACATAGCTAGTACATTTTATTAATATGACAAATAACGTTCAGATTTTATAGTTAACATTTTTAGGTTTCGTTTTTAAATTCGTCAAATATTATATTTTCGTTGAACATGGAAATGTATTCTTTTAAATAGCTTGTACATAAAGTATAAAACCGTTTTCATATTTTTATTTATAATCAGCATCAGACTCTTTCAAGCGCGAAATGAATAAAAATTAATCTATGTAATATTTTTATACTTTTTTATAAGTTAATAATTATACTTAAGTACAATAAAAAAATGAACTTTCATAATCGTATTGTCAGATTATTATACTGCATTACATCCTACATATAATTTATTTTCAGTCCTGTTAATGCAAATTTTTGAAACCACCGATTTGATTAGGACAAACGAAAACATATTTATAAGAATATATTATTATGGATCTTTTTTATACATACAATCATAAATCATTTATTTTTAAGAGATTATGCCACACGAACACTAGACAATAAAACGTAACCATTATTACACCTGCGTCTATCTGTTTAACGTTAGTAAAATAATAGTTACATATTAATCCGCATCGCGATTTACCTGTTCCGCGGTGCGACATATTCTTGTAGCATAATTTAAAGTTCTAAAAGTTCAGAGTTTCGGTTTAAAACGAAAGCAAAAATAATAAAATTTCAATTTGCTGCATCTTTATTTCCGTTTTGAAATATTGTAATATTACCTACAAAATATATTATTATACGTCATGTAGTAGTATTAGTTGGTGGTGAACGTATAATATTTATTTGGTTTTGAATTCGAGAACTAAAAACGAACTTGTTTAAACGCATTCGTATCTATTGAATTGCAACACATTGATAGTTATTGACACCCAATACGCCTGCACATCATATTATTATAAAATGATTCCTTTTGTCATAGATTTATATTGTGCACACTCTAATATACACACACATTTTGGTGTGTATGAATTTGATATAAAATACGGTTATAGGAAAACAAACTCGATTCGGGATAAAAGCAATAGAAAATGAAAAACTCAACTTTACTAGGTTTTAACTCCAACGTGACACGTAATAACTACGATTTCTATAGTTGCATCGCATTGTATAATGTACGTACACGTTAATAGTAGTATAGTTTAAAACGAAATTGATCAAACATTTAAAAATAATAACAATAATATCACATAGAACTGTGCAGTGGTATATACATAATGCAGGTAGCGTGGCTTTTTTATATCATTTGTGTGTTTTTTATAAAATATAAAAATACACATACTTGATGTCATATTATAATATATTATTGTTACGTGCATAATGTATATAATGAATATATCATGCGCAAAGTAATAATTCTATTATTTCGTTAACGTCAAATCGCAGAAAAAGCGTATTTATTATGTATATGTAAAATGCAAATATCCATTATAAATACACATTATACAATATGAAGTCTACCTTTATCCAGATACGACGTATAAATAAATAATAGTAATATAATGCGTATATGTTTATTGTTCATTATTCACTTAATACATTACGACTTATCTAGATAAATTTTAGTTCTACTAGTTACCTTAATCTACGTCAGTTTTTATTTATATGAACATGATATTATGAAAATATTTCACTGTTATAATATTAAAAAAAAAAAAAAAAATGTGACTTTAAATGTGAAAATTATAGTACATATTCTAATTTATAGTTCATATTTTTCGTTTTTATTAATAGGTAATTGAAAATATAACACTTATATTCAGTGATTACTTATCACTTATCAGTAACTACTAAAAATATATGCACATTAAATAAATAGTATTTAAAAACTATTTTAATGCTTTTACAATATTACAATTAATTATTAAATTTAAACCCGTTAGTATACGATTTTTTTTTTTTAATATATTAATTTTATAGTTATTTCAAATGTTCTAATTCACCAAATTTTTTTTTTTAGAATACATTTTTACATTTTAGGTTATCTTGTTACAACCAATTGGTTTTCATATTTTTGGAAATCATCAATTACAATCTATTCGTTTTTCGATAACTACAAAAATTACTATTTAAAAAATACATTTTTTTTTTCTTATTATTTTCAGAATAAAATACGATTTTAAAAAATATAAATAAAGATAAATAATAAAAATCATTGTCATCTAGCATTGAATACGGCAGACTTTTATTTTCGTTTTGAAGGCTATCCAACGAACCTTTAGCCCTTGACCCTGAACTTCCGAGGGTTTATGCGTTGTACTCAATAGTCAATTCTCTCGTTTATTTTTGTACTAAAATATATTATATGATACATTCTATGTACCATAGATGATGGTTTGAACGTTTGTATAAAACATAACTTTTTCAATTTTATTATTATTAATTTATTACATTATTAACTCAGCTATAAAATTTATAATAGATGTTTCTCAAATGCTAAATATTGTAGACGTGATATAATAATCTACATACAATAAGTTATTTCTCTTAGTATTGTGAAAACTTTTTATTTCAGATAACTTTATTATATTAAATACTATACGAGACAAATTTAATTTTTATTCAGCTATTAAAATGTTAAATAGACGATTTAATTTTTGATTCTTGTTAAATAATTATAAAACTTGTTAAGAAAAAAAAATGGTAGCCAAACATCTTCTTTTGTAAAAGTGGATTATTCTTGGCGTTACGAACATATAAAATTGTCAACATTAATCATTTGGAGGGATATATGCACATTTTTTAGCGTGTGTTTGATTAACGACTAGGGTATGCATCTGATGATGAATGTTGTAAATATTATACTTCAAACGTCAAGTTTAATTAAATTTCAAGAATATAAAAGACTTTAGAAATGTTTGAATTTGAAATTAATTTTAATAAAAAAATAAACCAGAATGTGTCTTATTTTCTGACAATTACGAACCATTTCTTCATTCAACGACTTTATAGTAATCTTGTTATCAAGATTTTTTTTAACATAATCATAAAAAAAGAGAGATTCCAAGTTATAAAGACAGTCCATTATATAGTTTAATACAACAGAGAATTCGTTTTAGATGAACAGCATAAATATTTTTAATGCATTTTTTTAATAGGAAATAAAACTCCAACCCATAATACCTTTGAATGTAGAATTAAATATTTTTAAAAGTTTGCTAAAGATTAAAGATATTATTGTTTATTAAAAAGTATCCATTTTAAATGAAAAAAAAAATACATTCAAGCACTCGGAGTATAAAATATTTATAATTAAAAACTTAACTTTTTTCGTGAGCGCTTTCTTTATAAATGCGGGGATATTTTTTTTTAAACCGTAATGCAGTCAAATAGTTGTTATACATAATGAAACCATCAATTCAGAAGCGGTGATTATAATTTAATCGTTCTGTTCATAAATCACAACCAGTGAAAATGTTTTTAAAATGACAGCAGACTATAAAAATATAAACTTGAAATGTATAATATACGACAGTAGACGTAGCGGCGATTGAAATTTTTCTTTGGTTTATGCATATTTTTCTAAAGATTACATACAATAACCTACAAACGTTCGATATACCAACCCAATATAGGTAACTGTTATAATACCAATCTATTGTAGTAATTAGCTTATTATATTTTGTATACTCTACTCGTATTCGTTTTGAGGGTTTTTACTTTTTAAGCACTTCTCTCCTCGTCCCACAGTTCGCCCACGATAATCGCACAATACAACGTTTCACTAATTAGTGACGTAAACCTGCAGTGTATAATGTAGAATATAATATCACATTGTTCGGCTGCAATTATAAGACGAAAGTAAGTCGTTGTACACAATATTAGAATAATATATAATACATAATAATATACACCTATACTGGCTAACGTTTTCTGCTCGCTCGCTAACGGCAGGCCTCTCCGTCCGCCTTTCTTTTCTCAATATATACAATACATGTATGCATATATGCCGTACAATATACGTATAGGCAAATGCACGCCACGGTGCGGTGTGATACGGCTGAGAGCGGAGAGGGGTTTGGGAAGACATTTTGTTTTATTTCTCTTTTCGCGTTTTCCTCCTACTCGACCCCGAGGGTCGCCGGGACCGCCGTCACTGCCACCGAGTGTAGAACGTGGCATTAAAAACGTGCGCGCTCATGTGACGCTCTTTCGTCGTCTTCGTCGTCGTGTACATAATATACATAACATATATATATATATATATATTCGTATACGTACGTGTAAGGGTGTGGGATGGGGGTAAAGTTTGCTAGTCGGGGGAAGGGGTGAAGGCGGCGGCGTCGGCGGCGGATATTAATCAATAACGGAATTTGGTTTTGTCTGCAGCAACAGAAAGTGAAAGAAGCAGCAGCAGCAGCAGCGCACACAACACTGTGTGCAGTATATGTATATACGTACACTCAGTCGGAGGTTTTTTTTTTTTTTATTATTTTTTATTTTAACTCCCTTTTGCGCCAATGCGAAATGCGAAGGGATCCCGGGGACCCTTTCACTACCCGCTCGCCACCACCCACCCCTTTGGTCGTCTTCGCCGTCGTCGTAGTCGTCGTCGTAGTCGTGTGGTGTATGTGCGCACGCGCCCGCACAGGAGAGAGTGAACGTCGCTATATACCTACCCTTCCGCGCGTCACCGGTCGCCCTCCTGTTTTCCATATGTAATCTTAACGAGGCTACTTTCTCGCGCCGCGCGCGCAGATGCCATCCCTTCGGGCTGCGTACATGTATATTCTCGCGCACGCACTCACACACACGCTCGTATACATATACGCGACGAGAATATTCTATACCAGACGAGCGCTGTGCACTATATATGCACGGCGGTGGAGGAGTCGGTGTAGTGGCGGTGGTGGAGGTAGTGCTGATGCTATTGTATATATGTATATATGTCTTTGTATGCGTATGTGTGTGTGTGTGGTATGGATGGTGGGATGAGAGGGGAAACGGTAAGAATAAGATGAAATATTCGCTGGGCCAAAAAAAAGTAATACCGGCGGCTGTGTGAAAATGAAATACCAACACAAATTGCCACAATGTTCGTGAAAAATCCTATTTCGTTCATATATTATTATAGCCTGACGCATCTACGTACGTGTGTGTATGTGCGTGCGTACGTGCGTTTTCGTTTTGGCCAACGACCATAATTATCGATGTTGAAACCAATCCCGTATATTGAGGTGTGTTTTATGATAAAATAACATACTCATACCTATTTATAATATAGAATGGGATGCTCACATCAGCGAATGGTGGACAGATAAATTAAAATTAACTTTAGTTTACATCAAGGTTTACTTATCGAAATGGTTATCAATCGTCGTATTTCTATTACAATACGTTTCGAGTACTTTCAACTTTCAAGCCATGTTGAACGTTTATATGTTTATGCACATTAAAAACAGCAAATTTAAATGTCTACTTTACAATTTAATTCCATAGATAATCATTATGAATTTCATTTGGTTTATTTTTTGGAGTATAAGTACAAAATTTTATTCTGTGGTAAAAGCATGTATAATGTTATAATTTAAAACACTAAATATAGAAAACGTCATTTTTTATTCAATAATATAAAACTAAAGTAAAAGTTCTAAAAAAACAGTCGAAATACTTTTTTCGTAATGTTTTTCTAACTATCAACATCTTGATTATACTACTACTTTAAACATGACATGATTCATAGGTTAAGAATGTTAAATCATACCAAGTATAATATTTAGATATTATACTTTAAATAAAATCATAATAATTTTTTTTAAGTATACCTATGTACATTTGCTATAATATCCAATTACCATTTCTGCTCCAGTTATATATTTAATAGATAAATAATAGTATATCTAAATAAATATTTATGTTTGATTATAGATTACATTAAACAAATATTTTAAAACTATTTATTTAGTCTTTTCTAAGTAATTTTATTTGTTGTGGCCTATGAAAATATTTATAATCACTTAAAACTATATGATGTAGGTATTTGAATAAATAATATAATGATATTATTATATGTTATACTTATACTTATTATTACCCGCCTAAACTATTTATAGTTATTGAATTCTCACCAAAAACAAAAAATAAATATTCCGTATACGTTATTGAATATTGATATTGTTATGAAGATATTATATTAGTATTACCAATTCGATTGTAAACAAAAAATAAAAAACTATACATAAACTTTAATTTAATATATTCCTAGCACGAATGTAATTTAAATATGATATTATATTATTTTATGCACGATTTTAATATACCAATGTGTATCATAGACTTTATTATATAAAATATGTACCTATCTACTCGTATATTAGCATTATGACAAAAAACATTTAAAATAATACCTAAATAAAATAATGATATTTTACAATTTTCATTAGTACGCCAATACTCGTATATAATTTGTGACTGTAATATTTTTTTCTATCTGTGATTTTCAAAAGAATACGCTAATTTTAATAATTGTATTAGAAATAAATGAATGTTTCGTATCCAAAAATAATGATAATATTTTAATATATTTCACATATTATATGTATAGATATTCGAAAGTAATATCTAATAATTTATATTTTAAATTTTTCTGAAAACAAGACTTATCTTACATAAAGTAAATATTCGAAATGTAAGTCAGGAACTAATTTTTTCAATATTTTAAAAATACGAGCTATCATTTTTTTTTTTTTTTTTTTTTTTTTTTTATTTAAACATATCTGTGTTTAATAATTTTCAAAATACAAGAAAATTTATTAAATTGAAAAATCTAAATATCGTTAAATATCATCTATATAATATTAGGTTAAATTAGATTCGTACATGGAAAAAAATAATAAAGAAATGACAAATATGCCTACAGCTCAATTATTAAATTACAAATTTCATCAAAAATTAGAGAAATATTTGTTCATATGTTTTTCTATAAGAAATAAGAATAAAAACATTTTATGAAATTTAAGCTTAATAAAATAAACCTGAAATAATGTATAATATTTTAATAAAATGTTTTGTTAAAATATCAACATATTATTCGTGAGTATTGAGTATTATTATTTTCGTTTTAGACTTAGTAAAACCACTGCAAACCACTTCAGTATCTGAATATTTTTCGCCCAAGTAAACTTATAATATAGTAAATACACAGTGTAATAACCTTTTAAACACAAGACGCGTGATTATTACGAGTGTTTCAATATAATAGCCACGTTATACTGTCATTTTCGTAGTTTTTTATTTCGTTTATTACTATTATTTCTTTTTTTACAATTATTTCAAACGTCCCCACAGACTGCGTATGAAAAATCGAGTTTGTTGTTTGCAATTACGCGAACGCGAAATCTCATTAACGTGCCGGTGAGAGGGAGAATAAAAAATGTGTCCACCCACAGCTGTTTAATTGGCAGTAATTTGTCATCGGGTTGTTTTGGAAAACGGTTTTTGCAGAAGTTATCATCTATACGGAAGAGGAAGGGAAAGTGTAAGAAAATTATAAAAGTAGAACGTTGATTGATTACCTGCTCGTTAAAAAGTATATACCAACATTAATTAAGACAAATATCGTTACGCTTCTCGACTTTTGAAAACTACTCCCACCCTCGCCATGTGGGCTGGTGAAAAATTTATGAATTTTTTTCTTTACTCGAAAAACTTTTTTTTTACGATTATTATTCTGAACGAAATTAATGACTCAAAATTAATAACCATCGCAGCGTGCACAGAGTATAGAAGCAGCGATAAGACGATGACGAAGAAAAAATACTTCCAACTTTTATTATTATTCGGATGCGGTTACCGTACTCGACTATAAAACTAAAGTCGCTCGAGAGTTCTTAATTTTTCGTCATCGCGTACAACTTTAATATTCATTAAATCCCCCCCTTGGCGACCCAGTGGAGATGTGGTGACGAGAAATGAGTGGATCTTTCCACTCACCCGAAAAAACTCGTGTAAAATGAATAAGCAGGAGACCGGGGAAGTTAATGAGATTTTTAAATTAGATTTTTTTTTTTTTTAGTTCTTCTTCATCGTCTTTTGCCTGACCGGGAAAATTATGGTGGTAATTTTCTCCACTCTTGACGGAGGAACACGACCGGCAGTGTGGTGTGTATATCTTTTCTTTAGCTTTTTTTTTTTTTTGTTTCCTCCACCGTACCACTTTTGAACAGAGATAATCGAAATTTTATTGTTCGGAAAGATAACGAGGGTGTTTTTCGCGAGAAGATGCGTCGTCGTTATATTATTATTTATATATATTATATAAGATATAGATGTATAAAACGTAATATAGTATTATAATAATTTTTAATGCGGACCTGCGTGGAGGAAGAAAACGAGATACAGTTCATTGGATTAATTGCGCACGGAGTTATAATGGCCATCGGACTGCTACACACCTCGCGTTTAACGACTTCGAAATTATATTATGCAATAATAATATTCACACAGTTTCTGTGGATCGGGTGTTTTAGTATTTATAATCGCTCGCTTGCAGTCCGCACGTTATTTTCGGTTTCCGGCAACTATTTATTTGTCTGTGTACTTTCCTCGGATTGCAATGAGAAATGAAAAACACGCAATCGTTTTTATTTTTAATAATTCGTGGTGTATAATAATACATAATGGTCAAGTAAAATAGTCTAGCACGCACGAATAATAATGAATTGATAAATGTGAATGTTGTTAATTTTTGAACATTACATTATATCATATTTAAATGTATTTGGATGTATTATAATAGATAAATATTAAGTATAAATAAATTTTAAAGCATAAAACAATATTATACAGCTAATAATTATCGATATATTTTACATAAACAAATGAATAAAACCGAAGGAATCTCATAAAAATCGTACTTACAGCCACTCTATGGAAAAATATAAATTGTAAATTTTTTTCAATGTAGTGTGTATAATCAATATACTATAATTATAAAATTAAAAAATTAATTATTAAAAGTTAAACAAATTTAGGTATTTATTAATATGAAAATTTCCGTTATTTCTACAAAAACAAATACCACGTTTAATAATATAAATATCATCTAATTTATAAGAAATTAGAAATATTTCATACAACACTATATTATGACATTTTCCATTTATCATGTTTCTGTAGTATTTATAATTATATAATAATATAGGAATTACAGAAGTGGCCAACTTGCAGTTTGCGAGATTCACAGTTACTGCAATTACCAGTTTTTCCATAAAAAAAAAAAAAAAAAAACGTCCGCTCTGTATTCATATCTTTTATATTTTATGATTATATTATATACCTAAACTGCAAAACTTGTTTCAAATTCTGCTAAATTAATTTTGAATTTCAGCGTATATCATAAGTAGGTAGGTACATAAAATAAAAGATATTAAAATATGTTTCATTATAATTAACTGGAAAAAATTTAGTATAATAATATGCAATGTGTAAACAAGTAAAATTGAATCCAAGAAACGTCAAACTTTATTATGAAAAATGTTTTATTTTTAAAAATATTAATCTACATAAAATGAATATAATAACAAAACGATAAGATACACAAATTATACATACCTATACTTACTATGATACGTATATACACTTAGGTACATTATATTATTATAATATCTATCGTGTCAATAAACTTGAGCTTTCTTGTGTTTTTGTACTATATACTAAGTCGCTATACCCACATACATATATATTAAATTGATAACATACCTGCCCAGCATAAAAATAATATACATACATACAGACGTATAAACACATAAGTTACAAAAACAGTGTATAAATGTATACTACGTACGTTTATCAATAGCTAAAAGGCTAGTATCTATATATGTATAGGTATACACGTTTGAAACTAACTTTTTCTTTTTAAATTATCCCACGGATCGTGGGCAAACCGAAGATATGTTCAAAAATTGTAAAACTTTTATACATAATACCGACATTCTTTGTTCGTATACGCATAACAATCGTTACAATAATTCAGCCGATAAATTTCCCGCATGTACTTATTCTAAAAACATTTATATTATTGTTATAAAAAAAGTGTATACTGATAAAACCATTTATATACATATACATATATAGCGTAGAATATAATATTATAATATGTTATATACTTTCATATAATACAACGCATAATAATATATACATAACTCATATAATTATTATTATAAGATGATTCGAAATAATAAAACGTGTCTAATGAAAATAAAGATTCGTGACTTGTAGTTAAAGAGAATATATCATACGTTTTATAAAATATATGTATTATTTATATCCTAAACTATAACTAAACGCCACACCTAGTAATTATATATTTGTATTTAAAGCATCTATTTTTAAGCCAATATCCTAAAATGAAACGAAATCGTTTATGGTGTAAATTTATAATTAACATAAAAAAAATATAATTTCGGTGCCAATATGCGCTGATCAAACATATAGGTACGCCCAAACTGTAGCTATTGAACACATATAATAATGCCAAAAATATTACCTAACAAGTGGTAAATAACATTTCTACTACTACTGCACCCATGACACTTTATAGTTGTAAACACCTGCTGAGTCATGAATTATTTGCTACCGCGGTACAATAATTTATGTAATTTTTAATTTTAAAATAAAACAACTTTTTTATTCCTTATGAACAGTTTGTGTCCACGTCAATGGCCCAACTGGTCAGACGAAAAGGGCACATTTAAGAACGTACCTATTCGTACGTATTTACCATATCGTTCTGAATGGCTGTAAAGAGTGATTACATCTGAAATTAAAACCTTCAAAAATCCTTAATTAATATTATGATTATCATAATCATCCGCTTATATATATAATATAACTATAATACTATCTCTAGGACTCGTCATTAAAAAGAAGACGACCGCAGCTGCAGCAACCTATATGTGCCATAATATATTATATTTTGGGTGTAATGTGTATATATGGATATAATATATATGATATTATATAGTGTGTGCGGGCGGTCGCGCGTGAGAGAAAGGGTGGAAAATAAAAAAAGGCGAAAGACCTCGCGAAAAAGGGATGTCGAGAGTTGACAGTGAAATGCCGAATGTTAAAGTACGATAAGCAGCGGTGGTCGGGGGCGAGGCGGCGCGGGTGCCCGTCGGCGCTTTAATGCGGAGGAGCGTCATTTGTAGGGCCGTCCCGGTGCGCTTGCATTGGTCCTCCATCAAAAGACGAGACCCGCGCCATGTTGCCCGCAATTATACACACACGCACGCACGCACGCACACAGCACCGCATCTTCACCGCCGCCGCCACAGCCGACGCGATTTTCTTCCGCACACGCACACATTTACGACAGCAGTTGACGACACTTCCGACACGATAATGGTATAACATACTTAATATTACGACGTATGGATACCCGTTTAATTCGTATTAGGCATAACAACTAATAGTGAATGTTGGGATTGATCTGTGATAAGGAAATAGTAAATCGTATTAATTTTTTTAATATACAAAAATAATATATTTTATATTCCATTAAATATTAAATGGTTTTTACATAAAAACTGATCACAAATAATATACTCGAGTATTTCACCATTTCACCATCCGCTGTTTTGATAATTTATATTTATTTGAAAATTATTCAACAAATCGTCGTATTCGACACTTTCACTTTAAACTTTAAATTCTTCAAAATTTTATACTAAATGTATTCGACCAACACACGTCCACAAATTTATCAAGATAAAATCTTATCTTTTACTCGATATAACCGACCATGTCACTTTATAAGCAGTAAACGTAATAATACAACAAATAAATAAATATTATTAAAAATTTTCATTAGATAAATACAATTTTACAATAGTTATATTCAAATAAATATTTACTAAAAAACTCGAAGTATACACTTGCATAAATGTTGATAAAATATGCGAAATAACATAGGTTCAATTAACAATTTCTAATAACTTAAGCATAATAACATTGCTAACTTTATAATACTAATACATAAAAATCCTGGTCCAGCTTAAAACTCATAAGTAATTATTAATTACACAAGTACTATACGATTTTACATTAGATACAGTTGGTTATTCCGTTCTAAGTAGGTACCTTCTTTTATAGTCATAATAAATGTAGGTAGACGATAAAAAAGATCAATCGTTGTTTCAAAAATATGAAATTATTTATCCTCTCGTGTATCATGCTATTATCGTTATTTATTTTAAAGTAATATACATAAACGTAATATGTATGCGCGATGACCGAATCTCTAAGTTATAGCAACGTCATATTATCATTATAGCCTAAAGGTGCATTGAACTGTAATGACAATATATTGAAGGAAAATTAATAACAATAACAATTTATTAGCAAAGTCCAAAGGGGTAAAAAATTTAGTTTCTCAATCTGAATATAAAGACAAATTCGATGTGAGATCAAGCAAACTCCTGCAGCCTTGCTTCTTGTAATATTTATTAACAATTATTTTTTGTTTACAACGTTATACCTATTATGATTATTAATTATATTATCTAAATAGCTGTTCACAAGCCACGTGTAACCATTATTTTGTTAGTAACATATCAATATAATAAACATTTGCAAAAAATTGACTAATGGTTGCAGTTGGTCGTTCGTAAGTAGGATTAAGTCAGGTGTTGGTTAATACATTATTTAAAAATGTCTATTTTATAAATAGAAAATTTATATGTAGTGTGTAAAGGAAAACGTATAAAAAATCGTAATCATGAAAGCAGAAGACCGTTTCACATGATTTATATATTATATATATATAAAATGTTGTTACTGGCAAGTATTGCACTTACACGCGCGTACGTTATCGTATGAGTGTTAACGTGTGATATCTATGTATATAACTATATACATTATATATATATATGTGTGTGTGTGTAAGTGTGTTAATATAATGACAGTCCGAAATCGCATTTGCAGCAAACCAAACCGACAGAGCGAATACCGTCAATTCGACTTTTTTCTCGTGTATAAATATATATACAAATAACAGTTACCTCGGAAGTGGTACGCGTATCACATATACATATTTATATAAGATTTCCGTGACACAAAATATCGTTGTGCTCATATTATACATATTTTATGCAATAGGTATATTGTATATAATACACGGGTAAGTATATATTTATTTAGAGTATGGACATTAATCGTACTTCGGTGCTGGTAGATGTGTCTTCTTTTCATACGATCCGGAACAGTTTGACATGGAATTTTGTTCGGCAAATAACGAATATATAAACAAAACTTCAAAGCTCTACATAATACATTACTTTTATACAAACTTTATACAACCATTATATAAATATTTGTCGATTTCGTGCATTTCTATCGTAATTATTTGTATAATTATTTTATCGAAATTATATGACATTCGAGCGTATGCATAAAATACACATACATATATATATATATATATCTGGCAGGTACGTTCCTTTTCCCCTTTCGCGGCTATACATTGTGTATAAGACAAATTATTCAATATTATCGGTTGTATTATATTATATAAACCTACTTCGAATGCGCCTAAGCGTTTATTGCACAAATACAAAGTGACATTTTTCTTTTCATCTTGAACCGGGCAGCATCTATATATCCCCTAAGCACCATGTATACACGGTTTTATTTCCTATTTCCTCTTCCCCACCCACACCCCCGTCAAACGCGTATATCAATCATTTCACAATTTTTTTTTTTTATATATTTAACTTCAATCATTTTTCTCTTAGCAAAACAAATAAACCTGTTCAATGCCCAGTTCGCGACGAAAATATAAAACCTTCGCACTGTATATCTATACACAACATACACACACACATAATATATTCGTTGATCCATAACATAATTTAAATTCGAATTATAAATAATATACTTGGTCCAGATAGAAAGAAATGTTAATGGCCCCCGCCATAATAGTATCTATTGTGTATTAGGCCATCATCGGCAGTACTTTGTATATAGGTATACATTATTATATATAATATTATACTTATTATACTTTACGTCCGAGTTTTACGGTCATATACTTTATCTAACGTAATTTATTATACAATAGACGGATAGCTCACAGTGAACCAAATAATTGAGGTATTATTTCCTTTCAGACAAACTTTAAGAGTCGTATAGATTTTTTTTATCGTGTCCTATTTGTACTAATGTTGACGTCACCATAAATTAAACTATAATTTAATGAAAAACGTAACAATATAGTTTGATGAACGAGAACAAAATAATAAATTAATGATGACTAATAATACTTAGACACTACGTACCTACCAAAGACAAAATAATTATATTATCGAACAGCAAATAACCAAAGATTTGAGTGCAAATATTTGTTTATTATTTATACCTAATCAAATAGTTCACGAATACCAAAATAATACAAAAATGTATTAAAATGGTATAATTAATAAAGTGATGTACTAAATCTATAGAAGTATAGACGAAAGATGCGATTTGTCCATGATTTACAAATTACAATACCCTACTTGTTAATTACAAAAAAAAAAAAGTGTTAGAATCATTATTATTTTTTAATAACATAAATTTGTGTGTTCAGTGACCTTGCCAATAGTATACATTCCGGTTTAAAGTATCGAAAATAATGGCCATCGATATATGTCTAACGTTCTACTGATGTGAAAATGTATCAGTTAACTTCAATCTTTCGAGTCGTTCGGAAAATGACCAGAAAATTTGATGTCATTGCAATTTATTCACGCGTAAGTTTCACTTTTATTTATCTATAACTTATATTATATGTATATATAAATAGTTTACGCGATACATAATATTATTATGTATAAACATGTCAATATGATACCATAAAAGTGTACGGGAACGTTTTACGCGCTGTACGATGACGCGTTTAATGTAATCGAATCCAGAAACATCGTTTTTATTGTCCACAGATAAAATCACCAATAGGTACATACTACATAATATATATTACATATATACAACTATCGTGAGATTGTACATAAACTTCATACATTTGTTATTATATATATATATATATAAGTATGTGTACTTCGAAAATTGTTTGCCCAAGTAAAATTTGAATATCGAAATCGAATCCATTTTGAATACATTTACACGTAGTGTAGTGGTATGGTCAGGTACACATTATTACATTATAATATTATGTAGAAACAATACCTAACACTATATAGAGCAATACTATATAACCACCGTATAAATGTACAATATTATACTATACATCGCGGTTTGTATCTGTATAATATTATCCGATTATTATTATTATTACTACTATTATTTCCTTTTTAAGAGCAATCGCCCTGGGTCATCGCAGAGTCGTGTACACCAACATCACACGCCGTTCGATATGCGCTTTTAACGTTTTAAAAATAAAAATATTACACACCATATATATACAGTTATTCATTGCCGTGTATCCATGTACTCTGTTCGGAATACACGCGTATATACGATTTCACATGTACTCAGACTCTTCGTGTGCAATAAAAACTGTAAACGTTGTCGTCGTCATTTTTAGCTTACTGTCGCGACTAGGTATACACGATGAAACGACAACAATCCGGGGGATTTACAACTGAACTACACGCGTGGTACATCGAAATTGACAGTTGGCCGAAGAAAAGTTTTTATATATATATGTGTATATCCATTATCTACAAACACGTCTGTTATACTTGTATTTTATCTGAGTCCATCGTCTATATGTATACAATAAGTATCACAGTTACACGACCGCATGGTGTATTTTCAACCCAATGAATATATATATATATATATATAACATAGTATATACCTACATAAACAAAATATTTTCAAACTACAATTTTCGACGGGCGCATTTAAAACGTAAGTCACGTTTTGCATGCTCTGGTAAATCAAAAGAAAATACGAACACATTTCCTTCCTTTCGCTTTTGATTTTCTTTTGAAATTTGACCTGACTGCCCCACACGCCACCTTCCTCATTCCAGCCTGAGTTTGTTATTGTTTCTTCTCTATGGCACATCATAGCCCTTTGGTATTTTTTACGCCATAACTGTTCTCATTAAAATCAAAAGTGTAAAGTATAAAAAAATCTCCGACAGTCACTGATCCAGCTTGTTCTCCTCTTTCTTTTGTTCTCCGCGCGGTGATGGCTCCCTTTCATAAAAAGGCGTCATTCGAAAGCTCTTTTCAGACACGCTTTACGTTTATAAACATATCGATCCACGCGTGCGAAAAAAAAATAACGTAGAAAAATAAAGAAACACCATTCAATTGCCTTCGTTTCCATAAACAGTTTTGAGGGCAAAAGTATATCTACTCTCAAGGTATACATCATTATTATTACGACGGAAACGTCATGACGAGAAGAAGTATAAAAAAAAACTTAGTTTATTCTGCATGTACGTATATGGAAGAGGGAGTGAGTGTCTGTATGTGTATAATATTATATATGTTGATAAATATTCGTCGATTTACCAAGACGTTTCCCAAATCTAATAAGACTCTCGCATCAGGTATATATTCTCGAGTTCGTGTTAACATTTTTATCCAGTTTAAATTCAAACCACTCGAATCAAGCTTTTCGCTCCCATTCACCAAATAACATATAATATCAACGAATGCGTCGTATATAAAAACGTTCTTGTGTGCATTATAATGCATTACGCGTAATATAATTCATAACGTATATTATAATTAAATTTATTTCCAATGGTTCAATGGTTGTTATTTTTTTTTTTAATTTTCTGTTTACAAGTTAATTTCCCGCCCTCCCAATCAAATTATTCCATTAATTACAAAGTCCTTTAAAAAAAAAAAAAAAACCGTCCCTCACCGACACCATAACGACGCTCGTAATTGGACCGTTTTTTTCTTGGCAACAAGCAATTAAAAAAAAAAAAACTTAGTCGAAAGAAAATAAATAAAAGATCTTCATCCCGCGTTTGTGTAACCGGATACCAATTAAAACCGCGGAACGAATTTCAACGAAAACCGCCTTTTTAACTTTGTGAGGTTTAATGTAAGAAAAAAACACCCACTCTAACGGAGATTACAACTACTGTGGATTTTTATTATTATTATTATAATTCCGGGGTACGAAAAGTTTTAACGAGGAAAAATAAATTAAGAAACGGCGACGACGACGACGGGAGCATTAATTTCTTGATTCCTCGAGTGGCGCGAGGGGAAAACTCAAGTATTTTTTTTTTCCTTTTTAATTAATATTACAAGGGTCTTTTTATACTTCTTATTACTGTACATTAATCTGCGTCTCGCAGACATTAAGCGTTTTTAATCCTATACACGACGCCTTCATTTATCACCCTGAAAGAGATAAAGTCAAACCCCGCGCAGGATTCGCGGGGTGACGCATATCCCCCAAGATAAATTAAACACACATATTTATACATGAATATTATATACAGTTATACAATCGCTACCGATACGCGTAAACGATACAATTAATAACTATAATATATTTTATCATCATAATATGCTGTACACGCATATATATATATTACACGTCATATTATTTATAAGAATATACTTTACCCGTACGCGTTACACATGACTTCAAAACTTATGTCGTCGACTTCGTCGTTAGACCGCTTGCACCACGATACGTCACACAAACGCACAACATTTTTCAGGCACACATCGAACCGATCTGGTTCGATTTTTTTAGTAGGTCAGGGTGTCGACAATAGTACACACGGGGGTAAAATATATAGGAGTAGTAGTAGTAGTAGTAGTAGTAGTAATAGTAGTAGTACAAGTAGTAGTTTTTTTTTTTATGCCGTTGTACGCCAGACCCAGAGGGGTCGAAAACTACTATAGTGTGACCCCACCGCGTGCATGTGCGTGTGTGTGCATATGGTGTTCAGGGTCAGGCCAGACAAACGCAAAAAAAAAATACACACACCCAGATAAACAACAGTTTAACAGCGCGCACAAAAAAAAGCTTAAAAAAATGTCTTTTCCGGTTGTAGAGAAAAATAAAACACCGTTTAAACCGTTTTTTCTAAACGATGCTTGGCCATTATACAAAATGTATCTACACGATAGTTGGGCACATCTTAACTAGACGTACCGACTTTATCAATTTGAGGGGTAATCACGACGGTAACTACTTCAGTTAAAATCGTATTATATTATACACGTATACACAGTCGTTCTTAATGCGTCAAATTGAGTATTGATTTTTCCAAGCTAAAAAAAAATTTGAAATATTCAATAATTTTTATTTGAGAGAATAGAAGCGCATAATTCATAGAACGCCGAGCACTGCACTAATAGTTTTAATTTTATTTTATAAATGCAAATGTTACTATACATTTGCGTTTATAAAAACAACAAATTTCCATTAAGAAATAAAAACGACTATACTCCTATGTGTTTATATTAAAATAACCTAACATTTTTTAGAATACATAATAAATTCGAGTTTTAAAAACTTTTAAGGATAGAAAATCAGTGTAGGGTTTATCAATCGTCAAAATCAACCAATACAAATAACTTGTATACAATGATTTGTTAATAATGGTCGTTAATCTCGCAAATTATATAGTATAATATTTTGTAAGTAATCGTTAATAACTGAATACGAGTAAGTTAATGAAAAAAATTAGGTAATTAAATCAATTTGACGTCTAAAAAAGTTTGAGTATTAAAAAATAGCATTTTTCAAATTTACTGAATAAATACTAACTAAGGTCTTATTATAAATACTTCTTTAAGTGTCTTCTTAATGCCACTAGCTGTAGAAGTTGAGACAATTACACATTAATTAGTGACTAATTTATTGTGTCAACTAAATTATGAAATCGAGAAATATTTAATATTGTTTATTTGTTTTATTTAGAATAATAGTACGTATTCAGCGTGATTAAACGTACAATACTCGTAATTCATTTATTTTTAACTACGATTATAAATATTTTCAAACTCTGGACTCTAATTTTAACTTAACGTATTATTTTTTAAATTAACTGTTGATAGGTATACATTATTTAATTAAATTAATTCACTGATTAGATATTAACTTATTAGTAAAGACTAAAATTCAATAGCTTAAGAAAAATTAACTTTTTAAGTTAACTTTAACTTTCCCATGACATTTACGAATAACATACCGTTTTCCGACCATTCTACGTAATATGATAATAATATTATCGTAAATAATATAATATCCCGCGCCTGTAAATTTCTAATTGTATATAATGTTTTGCATTTTTATTATCAGTTCTATAACGGTAAATTCTAATGCTTATACCATGAAAATAAACGCGACCTACGCGCATTTAGCTAACAATATTCATATTACACACGAAGTAGATAAGTATTCTGCTATATGAAAATAAATATATAGGTACCTCGATAATAATTATTATAATATCGTGAAACGTGAGTAGGCGAGTTGAATGAAGTATATTTGAATAGCCATTAAATGTTCATATTAGATAATTTATAAAACGAGATTTAATTATGTGCGTACTATTTTTATCACAGTTTGTGGTTTTTTTTTTTTTTTTTTTTAACAAACGAATAAACGCTCAAAAAAGTATAAACGTTAAAAATAGTAAAATGATGTATTCGATTTATAAAAATAAATTATCTCAGAAAGGTATCGGCTCCTATTATATCAAGAATATTATAGCGAGTCGAAAAACCTTCCCGATTGAACTTATTGAAAAACGAGTTATACAATATTAACATTGGTTGTATTAAATATTAATAATATTTTATAAACTGTGAGTTGTGTCATATGTTTGCTTAAATTATTTTTTTCTAGTACATATTTTTAAAATACGATTATGTAAAAATATTATCAATATTTTTATTGTTATTGTATAATATTAAAAAAAAAAAAAAACTACAATTGTTATTTTAATGAATATTAGTTTATAGTTAATGGTTTACTGTAACTGAAAAAAAAAAATAACTGATTATTTTATCTCATTTGCTTTTAATTTTCTTGAAAATCTGGCAAACTTACACAATCAAAACATATAGAGCTATTTTAAAATTTAAATTCAAAAAAACAGAAGTTGAGAGTACTAATGATATTAATTTTGTTCGGTGGGTGGTTGTGTACGGTGACAAACTACGAAATACGCCCTGTATATACTATATTTAAAACATTAAAATTTACCGCGATCGAAAATACTGCAGCTTAACACATATAGTAGATACTTGAAATGACATTTCAAAACGCATATTTTGTTTATGATATCACTATACCTAAAGCTCGGCCGTTTTGAGCACGACGTATAATGCACAACAATTATAATAATATTATAGTACGTTATATTTGTACGAATGTGTATCGCGGTGTATAACACTGCAGCAATACACAACACAATATTAAACCATGTGTATATACAATATACATATATACATATGACGTAGTTAATATGTGCATCGCGCCGTACCGCCGTCATATATTATATTATTATTATTACTATTATTATTATTATTATTATTATCATTGTATGCCGCTGCCGAAGAGCGGCTTCTCGCCCGAGACCCTCGGGCCCGAGGTATACTACGGTATTAACCCCTTGTGTGCGCACCCGTCGGCGAGGGGGTGCGGGAGGGACTAATGAAAAAAACGGAACTGGCGGAGGAGTCCTTCGCGCCCCCGTCCGTCTGACCGGTGGGGTTAGCCCGACCCGTGGGTTCCGCATGCATATATATACATATACTTGCGCACCGTACACTGAGGGCGATTTAAAAACATAAAAAAATGTATATACGGCGCGCACCCCTTAGCGCGCGTGCCACGTGTTCCGGGCCGCAACCCCACGCAACTGCAGCAGAGTTCCCGGTCGGACGGGGTGTACATTTTTTTTTCTACTCTCTGGCCCCACGCGGGCAGTTTTTTCCTTCTTTTTTAACCGGCAAGGGTTCTCAGAGTTTCGACCCAAGCTAGTTTTTTAAAATAATTTTTTATACACTGGTGTATTTTACACGACGTTTTTTTCTGTTGTTCACCTGCATATAATGTTTATATCGCATAGCATGCGTGTATTGTAAATGATTATAATAATCAAAATACATTGTGTCATAACATGTGCTGTGTTAAAAAACCGCAGTCGACTGTCTTAAGGTAGATACTCGGTCAGTCATTATTTTGAATCAAAATATACCATTGCACCAAACAAATTAATAAAGTAATATAATTTCTAAAAACAGATGAATTGCTTATAAAGTTTACTATAGAATATTTTTCCACTTTTTTAAGCTACACTAAAGGTTAATTTTTTATGTTAATAAATTATATTGTATTATACTGCAATCGATTATCATACTTACTGAAAATAGTATGACGGATAATCGCGCTCGGAATGAACAGAAATAATACGCTATTTTTTTTTCACAATCTATTTCAGTTACATACCAAACAAATTGCTGGTTTAATCCATCCGCAACCTGGATCACAAACTTGTTGAAAATATGAATTATCATCGCTCGATTTCGATTCAAAGTAGTCTGTTAAATAACATGCCCAGAGTTCTCCAAATTTTGGATTACGAAATTGGAAGAGATGGCATTAAACTCTTAACCATACAATTCACAGTAATTTTATCATGAGTTAATTTAGACGCTTTGTTTAAATTTTTCAGTTATTACCATTTGTATAATATATTGTTGATGAAAAAGTATCTACGTTCCATTTTTAAATCATTACCAATGTTATAATGATTATAAGCTTAAATCAGTGTATACTACATATTATTATTATGCACTGTATAATGTTAGGGTATGCAATATGTAAAAATCAACTTTAAATGATATAAATAGCAAGGAATGTATTTTTTAGACTTTCTCTTTCTTTTTTTTTTTGACACGATGATGGTAAATTACCAATGATTGTAATTTATTTTATTAAAATCGATTTAATGTCTAGGAATTTAAGTTCATGTCTCATGATTTGTCATTTGTAAAAACGACAACATTATACAAATTAATACAACTATATTATTATTATTTGCTTTTTATAATATAGTATACCTATTACTATCGTTTATTTTTCTTTGTAGTTAATCAATTGATGGATCGTAGCGAAAATGTAGGTATTTAAAAAGTAAAACAAAATAACATATTATGAAATACTAATTCAGTAATTGAATGCATATATTGATGCAATTGTTTTATTTTTGTGCAGACTAATAAAGCAATAAAGCCGTTCTACAATAAATAGGTGCAAATGCACATCTTGCCACCCTCAATAAATGACGCGCCTGTGTTAACTGGGTGACCCTGAATATTTTATGTTTTTGAACATATTAAGATTCTGTATGTTTTTATTTAACTGAATACTTAAAAACCATTGTTACAATATTCTTGATGATTATAACTATTTACAACCATGTGTTACTAACAGGCGTGGCGTAGTACTTTAGACTATTCGTAAATTTATATACCTAAAAAATAGAAATTAATAATTATATATTATATTTTACAATACAAAATATCTTAAAATTCTCAGTTCATTCAAGAATATTTCCTAACAGTTTTTATTTTCATTAAATAATTGAATTTTTGAAACCATCTTTTCAGATAATAAGTAATTTAAAAGATTCCTTGATCGAATAATAAAAATTATATCTAGGTTTGGCATTTTATTTTTTTCTTGGAGCCAAAAAAAAACCTCCATTAAAGGCCCACGTTTAATGATATAAAAGCTCAACGAACCAGATGTAATCGAATTATACTGTTTTCCGCACAGATCAATAAAAAATTTCACATTAGGGTATAATGTGCACTTAACTAATGTCGGGCGAATAGTAAACTTTAAAAATTAATGAACCTAACTACAACTTCGTTATATACGATCGAGAAAATAACATCATTGAATTCAATCCACTATAGTAGGTAGGTATATAATATATATATAACATAGTATAAAACATTTACTGAGTCATAAACTTATTTCTCATTTTGAAAACATACAATATGTTCTTACTCATATAATATCATGAACATGATGTATATATGATGAATATAAGACATGACGCGTTTTACTAGAGTAGTACAGTTGGTTCCTATAACGATAAATTTAAATTTTCACCAACGCTAGCACAATTATTATTTATAAGTAGAAAACTACGATATTAATATCCATTATACGCAATACGTACATTATATATAAGCTATAAACAAATTTTTATTTTTGTACGCTACTATTCTGTTCACAGTATTTATTTATGGGAGAAAAAAACGAAATTACTTTATATTTTATATAGCATGTTCAAACCGTTTTGAAAAAAAAAAACAAAAAACGAATAACAATGCCACAACAAATTATATATATAAAAAAAAAAAAAAAACATAAATTACATCATGTAGTTGTATTAACGAATTTATAATTAACATGATATGGCTTTATTATACGCGTAAATTTTTATATTAATTAAATCCTTAAAAGTGTACCAAAACAAACTAATTGAAACTTTTATAAGTGGTGCAATATTATTATTTTTTCACCCCAAGCGCAGGGAATGCCTGTAAGAGAAAAAAGTTTTTTTCTCTTTTATTTTTACGGCATTGATATAAGCGCGACCGCGAACGGAAATCATTACGTGACGTCATCTTTAAAACCGAATTAAAAATTTCCAAAAAGGAAATAATATACTTTCTCTCTCACTCTACGTGTCGCCGTTCTAAAGACGCAAAGCCCTCGGGGTGCTCAGTCCTTCTTTTTAGCCCTGTCGCTCTCACGTAGTATATACACGCTATGTGCATATACACACACACATACAAAGAATGAAAGAAATAACATTAAAAAATATCGGCGGCGGCGATACCGCACGGTCGTTTAGGGTGTTTTGTCGTCGTCTTTCACGTGTATATATATATATATATAAATACATTATACATATATAAATGACAGGAGGGTGTACGCTGACGGAAAGAGCTGTTTTTTTTTTTTTGTGGGTTTTAGCCCCCGGGGTAAGGCGGTTGCGGCGGAGGGACCCCTCCGGCTAGCCGGGGGGAGCGGTGGTCCGGGAGTAAAAAAAAAAGAAAAAAACTACTCGCACACACACACAAACACACATATACATATATAAGGGGTGGCCGATCATAAAAACACATACACATTACACACAGCAGTAGAGCACAAAATGAGAAAAAACAGCGGCCGTGTAATCCGTAATAAGTATTGATCAATTCCGCGCCCGTTTTCTTCGAGAGAGATTGGTAGAAAAAAAATGAGAGGCTGAGAGAGAGAGAAAGTGACCGAGCGACGATAGCGGTGTGGTCGTCATCGGTGTGCTTAGGCCATTTCGTTTATATATATATATATATATATATGATTTTTTCTTCTCACCAAGAATTATTGTAAGCCTTTAAACGCACGACGAAACGTTATTCCCATAAACGTTATTGTACGACGTTTCAAAGTGTTTTGATACTCTTTCACGTATGTATGTGTGTGTGTGTTGTGTAACGCAAGTATATAAAATATATTTTATGTGCATGTGTGTTTGTATGTAATCCTGTTGGTTAGATCACGAAAAAATAACGCTCAAGTTTAAATTCCGACGAAATACCAGCACAACTTAGGCGTTAAATGTTTCAGAGAGGTCACTATGAGTGTCTTGGAGCGTCGCACTATTTTCGTTTTCTTCTATCGCCCATCGGTAACAAAGTGTGCGGAGGTGTTATCGTCGGATGAAGAGATCTAAGGTATGGAGACTTTGCGCCGACTAAACCAAACGAATAAATATGATCTTTATTTTATGGATGTGTACGTGTATGTGGATTTTGTTAAAAACACTAAGTCTGAAAACCTAACAAAAAAATACATTTTATTTTATTGCCATAAAAATATTTTTATATAATTTTTTTTTTTATCCTTATTATTTACTGTCTACTGCAACGATAACAACAATATTTATTGTAAAATCATACTGTACGAGTATGACAATCATTACTATCTAGGCATATTATAAACATTCAAATACATAAATTTGTAATTCAATATTTCCAAAAGTGATGATGAAAGAACCCCGATAAACCTCAATAATCGAGTTAGTTTACAGTTTATAGTTGTTTTCACTTTTATCACTATTCGAGATCGGCTTTGATTGACGTTTTAGAGTATAAATAAGATTTCAGCATTTCTGTAGAAATTATAGTAAATATTCTGTTAGATCAATGTCACAATGAAGACTGCACGATCGGAACAACATTAGGAAATAATTAAACATATAATATTATTATTAAATATAACATCCATACGTACTTAAAATATAAAGCAAAATAATAATAACAAACGCCATGAATAAGAGCAAAAAGTGATAAGATACCAAAAATTGTATATAATTCACACAGCTCTTTTCTTTGACATAACTTCGTGGCCATTGACATCACTAAATACAACTAAATATATAACAAGATATATTAAGTGTTTTTCATCATTAACTATAACAATTTTTTAATCAAATAATTATTACCTACTTATCAAAAATTAGTTAAATGAATATATAAATTTATCATTTATTCATTTTATTTACGGTACTACCTACCAAAATCTGTTACCTATTCGTATACTACTATTGCCAAATAATTGTAAAGAAATTTATACATATAACATACATTTTTATTACTTTTAATAATAATAATTTGTTGTTATTTAGATATATCATTCTATTTTTTTTCTTAGGTTTATATTGTTTTTATGACTTTACAATAAACTGATATTTTCTTTCAATACATTAACTGACCGCCACCAATATTCTGCAATTAGAAATTTCAAATTGATACTTGATATTTATTATGTCTTGCATCTGATATTTTTATTTTTTATTTTACTTTACTTTAATTTAATTTAATATCCAAAAGCATACGATTCCTATGCATTCAATCGTATGGTTATGTGTAGGTATCTATTGCAGTGAACCCAGCACATATACTGTAGGTATTTACTACATAATTTCATATAACCATATTTCATATACCTTTTATGTAAAATGTAAAAAATACATCCTTTTCAAAGGTATCGCCAAATTAGTGGTAATAATAACATCCTTGTCCATGTCCTGATTTCACCAATTACATTAATTAAGTAATGGACATGTTTAATTAAAATAATCGCTTATATTTGAGCCAATTCAAACCATACAAAAAAAACTATAGTTAGACTTTTTATAGTAAAACTAGTTTCCTCTAAGAGAAACTCCCTAACAAGTACGCCGTAGTAGTATTGTGTTTTGGATACAACTATTCAGAGATCGGTCGTAAAACCACTCACTGCAGGTCTTATCCATAATTAAGTATAAGTGTTTTTTTTAACACGACTATTTAGAGACAAGTCGTAACACCCCCATCCCCCATTTATCGTGTCCATTATTAATTGTATTAGCATTGTAACAATAAAACAACAGATTGATTAACAACTTCTGTTTAATTTATCTACGCGAACTTTTACGATAAACAATATATGATACATTACTACATCGATGTCAGAGTCGTGTCGACCTTGGTGCGGCATCGTTAGAATATTTAAGCTTACATACTTTTCTTGCATACAGCCAACGTTAATTTTGTTCAGCTATTACTTATCAGTTTTACATAAATATTAAATAGGTAGTATACAAAAATATCGATATTATATTCATAGTGTATTAATCTCAACGAGTTTTTATGGCCATAATCCTATACTGTTTATTATAAGTATAGATGTTAGTTAATAATATAAATAGATACCTACAGACCTTTGTTAGAATTATTATAATTTGCAGTAGCATGCATATACAACACTAACTGCGTTGCGGTAGGTAGGTAGCACGAGTATATAAAACAAATATCCGAATACTCAAATACTCTGAATATACCCACAGCGTTGTTTGTATTATATGTAACTAACTTTTAAATATTATATTATGTGAGCAGAAAACACTACCAAAATACCATTATGAGTTATAATAATGATAGTAATATTTATATAATATGTTCGTAATAAAAAAGAACGAATCAAATAATTTTTATATTATTGCATTTGCTGCGAAAAAGAGGCCACATAATATACCGTACATAACAATAAGTGTTATAGTAAGAAATATTCGACAAGGAAAATTTAAGGATATTATTATACAATTATTACGTCGTCTGCACCCGTCATCGCCATTTTGTGTACAACTCTGGCCACTGGACATAAACTATTACATTGTAATATCTTATTTATAGACATAAATAATCGGATTTATGGCATATGCAAATAAGGAAAACATTTTGGCTATTTTCATCAAAACAATTTCATCCTATAATAGAATAATGTCATAAATATTGAATCAAAAATATTACATAACAATATTAAACAAACGCACCATTGCACCTAGGTATATTATTAAATACTCCATTAAAAGCCACAAATAATGTATACGAAAGATAGAAATTGTAATCTATGATACATAATCAAATAAACAATAATTCCAATGTAAATTCAATTCCTGAGGGTGGTGTTCTTACTCTAAATCAAAATATAACTATTATAAGCTGTGCAAGTTTTCTTTGTGAATTTAATGGCTGAAAATCACGCTGAGTTAGCAAGAACAATTAATACTATCTGTAAAGTAAAATACCGAGTATCGATTTTTTAACTCTATACAGCAGAATTAAATTTTTCTGGACAAAAATATTTATATAGGCAACATAAACATCGAAAAATATGTGTTTTGTGTTAGTAACTCTATGTAAAAATTTATCGCGTGATATTTTGATTTTTCTTAGCAATAACTTTGGTTCGATCAAACGTAATTACCGAACAGAATAAAATCGGAATGGGAGCGTAATTGATCGTGCAAGTTTCTGGTGTAAATATTAAGATTGGAAACCCAGAACGGAAGAAAACCATAATAAATAAAATACAATATTACCTTACCTACTTATAAAAACCATACAAAAAAAAAACTTAATCATGCCGTAAACGAATTTGTGTGCATATTGAGTGACAGTCTGGCGTGATGATTAACAGCGACCCTGGTTTGTTTTCATAATCACACGATTCACGTGTATTATTGTAATCTGTCAAGTTCCAATTATTAGGAAAATGAACGTTTTTTGTCTCAGCGGAGTCAAAGTTTAAAGCAATAAAAGCGCGTGTTCGGAAAAGACACCGAAACAGCGAATATCAAACAAGACAACGTCCTAGGTCTACGTATATGGAGATGATATTTTTTTAGATTGTGCGATTGTGCAGTAAAAAGTTGAAGTTTTAGATAAACACGTTTTTGCATGATACCACATGATTTGTAATAAATTTAATAAAATAATTTATAATGCAATATATTATATATTTGTATAGTTGTGTGTTAATAATATACTACATGAATACGTAATAACTCCAGTATGTTGTAGATGTTTTAGTGGATTTGCATCTAAATCGCGTGTCAAAACTTGAATTTGGACCGAATTAAATACGAGTTTTTTATTGATGCAACCGAAATGAATGCTTGATTTTTATATTATACAATAAAATATAACTTTGTAAAATATTCCAACCTAATTTCAAAATAACAAAGTAAAACTTGTATAGTTTCAAATTGCACATAATATGTGATAATTACAATATGTAAGCGCATAAATATACTATATTAATATATACATTTTTTAAGCGTTGTATTTTCGGTAATTTATCAAAAAATTTAAGTCATATTTTTGAAAATACGTTCTATGACTTTTTTCCATATTTATTTTGTATACTATATTTTTCTCAATGGATATAGTTAATAGCCCATCCAAATATTATTGTCCCACCATACTCCGTAAATTGTTTTTGTCCAGACTTAGTTCAGAAAAAAACGTACACATTAACAACAAATTACCATTTGTAAAATGTGTTTAAATACAAACTTTTTATCCTTCTTTTTTTTTTATTTCTCACAAGTTACTAGTAATATTAAAAATAATTTTTTTAAATTATTGTCCAAAATTTATAATTTTTGTTCAATTTTCTAATACTATAAACAGTAAGTGTGCGTTCGTGTATAACTTCGGTATGATTGTACATATTATAGAATAATATATTTATAAATTAAAGTATAATTCATATTTTATACTTTTACCATTTTTTGGAAATAACATTTTTAGTGATTACAGGATTTTACAGAAATACTATTAAATCGTGCATAAATAATTTATATTTTCCTCCATATTCAAGTAACGTAATAACATTATATTATAGAATCTTTTATGGCGTTTAACTTTGATTGTAAACATAAATATTGCGGAAATGGAAGTTTGAGACTAATAGTACCCACCTCTCCCATTTTTATTTATGAGCTTAAGCCATCTGATTTACCTGTTTTATTTTAGATTTTATTAAGCGTCAAAGTGAATTTAATAGCATTTTTTAATATAAGTCTAGTTTATGAAAGTCCCCATAATAATTCCAACCGAATTTCATATAAAATATAATATTATTATACACAATTTCATGGGACATATCAATAAATTCATTTCAGTGTAGTACCATCTGGTAATATATTCTTACAAAAAGACCTACGAACCACCTTTTGCATATCATATAACACTTTTATTGTATCATTATCATTATGTGATTTCTTCGTTTGTCGCTATTTTTTAAGTTATGTTTTTCTTTGTTGATTTAGGTGCCCATCCAAAAATTTATTTTTATTGTTTATGTCTAATTTTCAAAACTAATTTTTATAGGAAATAAAAAAATAATAGTTAATACGACTATTAATTATAGCGATGATTTTTTGTAATATGTATTACCATAGTTAGGTATTTAATAATTCGATGCTTTTTAAGAACATGCACTAAATAAAATACATTTACCAAAAATCCTATTTCAAGAATTTGGCATAAATTCTAAAACGCCCATAAGGATCAATATTAAAAGATCAATTCGTTTATTTTACAAAATTCCAAATGAAAATCCTTTCATGAAATTTTTCCAGGTTTCCACAGTTTATTTACAGAAAATACAAGTATAATAATTTAAAAACCCCGTATTACGTTAGTGACTCCATTCACCTCCACAATAAATCACATGAATACAACACAAATCATAGTGCAAAAAAAATTGACGCAATGAGAACACACCATTTTGACGTATTAAAAATAAAGAATAAAATATATATTGTAAAACAATATAAATTTTTGATTTTTAAAACCAGACAATAAGTTACAAGCTATATGGATTCTATACACATATGACCCTAAATTGCCTATCCCGTTCGCCGCTCAAAATGTCTTCGTAAATCTAAAGTACAACGAAATCTGGTAGTTTATTTTGACAAAAGACTGCAATAATGTGTATAGTGTATCTCAGATTTCTAATTATTGATTTAATTTAATATAAGAAATTAAGTATAGCTTATAATAATAAATTCAATTGTATTAAACAGAATACAATATTTACTTACTAAGTATTGTTGCACTCTTAAATTCATGGTCATTGATCAAGCATTTATTTTTTACTAACTAATATTTTGGCCAGAGATCGATAGATCAAAAAAAAATTACAATATTTTTTTTTTTTATTATTAAAAGTATAAGTAAAAAAAAACCACTAACTCACTTCTGCAACTGTTATTAGTGCTGTACAGTACGTATTCCTATATGATAGTAAAACTGGTCATAAACGACTTACAAATTTAAGATTAAGTTAAAATGTTAAGTAAGTTAGTTCTACAATAAGCTATTATCATTTAAGTTATAGTATGAGAATTTTTTTATTTTTTTTTTGTTTAGTGGTATCACTAGGTTTGAAGAAGGTTGCTTTCTCATTTCTGACTGCGAAACAATATTGAATATAACTATAGAAATTCCAAAGACTGTAAGGAAATTCCTAAAATAGTAAAATGTACATCATTATTAACTTATCATAATACGCATTATACGTGCCATTGAACATCGTCTATTTCTTTATAGATAGTTGATATTAATTATTATTTGATTAAATATAATATTTGGTAGCTGAGTTCGAAGAACTAACTTCGTAGTTGCAGATCATTACGATTTAGGCAGCCTATACGATGAAAATATTAACATATCCATTATCATCCCTGTGTAAACAGATCAAATTGAATTATGTGGACTTCAATTTTTTAATTTGTTTTAAACAACACCACAAAAACTTTTATAATCAGATATACTCGAACATTGTCTAATTATAGTGTATACACGTTAATTACAACTTCTGAAAATAAATTTTATTTAAATTACAATCGAATTCGATGTTTAAGCTCCAATCACAAATGAAAAATAATATAGTTATTCTACGCAATTGCGATTCATGGTCATTTTGCTTTATGAGGCAAGTGTTTGCATTAAAAATGCGTCGGCTTGGACACAGTTAACGATTATATTATAAACTTACAATTTTATTAAATATTTTCAGAATTAACAAATTAATATTTACTTAACACAGTTGTTTATAAATTGACAGAATTTAATAAAATACTTAATGATGAAAAGAAGACCTTAAATAATACCTAAAAAACGTGCCGGGAAATTGAATATACGCCATCACTGTTTAACCACATAATTAGATTTAACTTATGTTATACTTAACTATTTTGCTTGTAACCATAAAATAAATATGAGTAAGTTTTGAGATAATACTTATCGAACATTTTATACATCAATATCTCGACCACGATGTCATTATATGATAAAATTTTAGGCGTGTTTCCAAGTATTATAGGAAAGAAATTAATGCATTTTTAAATTAATTTTTTTAAAACTATCCATAAAACTACCTATTCAAAAATAATATTTATTTGACTATATTATATTATAATTCACAATGAAATAGATACCTATACTTATGCTTATATAATTGTTAGGTAAATTCAATATAATATTATTCAAGTAGGTAATCAAATTCACTAAATACAGTCATTAAATAGTGAAGTATAATATACTAGACACAGTGGCGTATTTATGGGGGGCCGAGGGGGGGCCAGGCCCCTCCCGAAATGAAAAACGCAATTATTAAAAATTGTTATTTTTGACGTGGAATATGTCTTATGATTGGGGAATGGGGATAATTCCAAAAATTTGACACGACACCGATATCATGACGTCATGAATGAAACTGTCGCTTATGCGATAATTTAGAATAAAAGTATAGCGTGTTGAATGCGTTAGTATTTTGACGATTATTAATGATTATGTAACACAATTTATTATTTAAGTTATATAAATAAAACAAATATTGGTTGTTAGTTGTTAACGATTTCGGCAGACGGAAACTATTAGTATATGTAATTTTAGCTCATGACTTCTAGAATTAAATTAATAACTGTAGTGGTGAGATAATAATAATATAGGTAGTCAGTGGCGTAGGTTAGGTATTAACTATTAATTATACGCATTATATTAGTATTGATTGTATTCTAGTTTAATTTTGAGTGTCTCTAATAAAAAATTGTTTATAAAAATGTAATTATTACTTTTTTTTATGTTACAATTCATTAAAAAAATGATTTTCTTATTACTCTGATGGTCTAAAGAGAGTTTAAAGATCTTGTAGTATTCAAGCAATTTTTGTCCAAATAGTGAGTCTCCTCCCTCCTTTCCCTAAAGAAATCCAAATATATAATTGGCCCCCTCCGAAATAAAAACCTATATACGCCACTGACTGACTAATAAATAAATTATACTTAACTGAATATCTAACATATTTTTTTCAATATTTAACTTACAATAAAATAAAATAATAATTGTTGCATTAGTAGGATTAAAATTATAACCTAATCAATGTTTATTATGAATTAATTTTTTATTCAGCTAAAAAAAAACATTAAAAAAAGAGTAGATATAATGAATAAAGCAACTACCCATTTTTTATTTTTAACTTTTTATAATTATAATTAATTATTAATAATATTATAAAACCTATTCAAAATTATAAGTATGTGTCAAAAGTCAGATCAATAGACCATAAATAATTAACATTTATAAATTAGTTAAAACTGTTTATTTGATATAGCTATCAACTGAATGTGACCTAACCTATGTATTATGTAAAATATTAATTTTATAGGAGATATACAATATATTGAAATAAAACATTCAACCATTACCTAGTCATTACCTACTTTTATTATAATTTTCTGAATACGATGAAGTGCACAAAACATTTTGATTCATTTTTAACTATTTAAAGGCATTTAAAATTATTTAATATTTTGGCGTTTTTTCTATAAATGTTGATATAATATTGTGTGTTTGATCAAAAAGCTTGAAAAAGTGATGAAAAGTTCCTTATATAGTAAATTTATAGTAATTTATAAATTCCAAAAATAAATTTATACAATAATTATTTTAAACAACATTTTAAAATTATTTTGTAGTTAAAATTAAAAATTTAAAGATTTCAATTTTAAATAAATTCTATAAATATCAAAAATATATAAGTGCAATTTTTTATAAGTATTTGAAAGTTCTTATTACGACAAAACAGGATATATAAACTAAATGTTCCAATTTCAGTAAGTGTCTTGATTCAAAAATGTTAAACGTTAAAATTAAAAACTTTTCATCATTGTGTTTATGTTCTTTTTATAGGTACACTTTAAACACAAAGAAATTTGCAAAATATTTAAACTAATAATTGTACACTATTATATCATGAAACTATAACGTTCTACTATACGGAAATATTGACAATTTACTTATAAGTTATTACTTATTAACAACAATAAATTATATTAAAACATATTAAAACTTATAGTATTTGTTACATAATACATGCGACAATTTTAGAAAAAAATATTTTAATTTGCTTTTTTACTAAGAGTCATAAAAATAATAGAAAAAAATAGATATGAATATAGTTTTTTTTTTTTTGTAAACAATGGTTAATTATTCAATTAAAATTTAAAACATCCACTACAGTTACCTCGGTACTCAATACGATGAGGTACATTTAAAGCTTACTATATTAAAACAGAGCGAATTGTCCGGTTTGTTTTCGTTGTTATTCCATACAATAAATCACAGAAAAATTATCATGATTTTAAATAGCTAAATTCCATAGCTATATATAGTTAATTCGTAGTGTACTTTATTAAAACATATGGTACATATTATTGCAGATGTATACTACTTGTATTAGAGTGATTAAACAGTGATGACGGTGGTTGACCAGTATAAATTTGGCACAGATTTTGACAAAAATATAATTTGATTTTTGTTTTATCTATTGTACTATTTGTACTATTCATAAATTACATCAATGTTCAACACATTGTTCGTGTGGAGTATAAACAAATAAAGTAAAGCAATATACAATAAAAATGTTAAAAATACATAATAATTTAAAAAAAAAATAACACTTTTTAATTATTCAAACCGACTAGGTAAACACGATTATATATTGAACAATGTATCTTATTTGAGGGATATTTGAATGTCAAATTCTGTTCAATTTTATCTGATTTTAAAACACTTTTATTTTTTTTTGTAAATTGGTTGGCGCTAACACAATGAACAAAAAAATTTTTAAAATTATTATTATAATTTTATCACGTTTTTACAACGCGTGAGCACAATAGTAATATACATTTTGAGTACAAACAATAATAGTAATTAAATAATTATCGAAGATTATCAAAATTATATAATTTAAAATAATATGATTTAAACTTTGTGAAAATTTTTCATAACAAGCAACTTCAAAACATTGAAAAAAGTAATGCATGAATAAAAATATGCCTGCTTTAACTAGTATTAAATTACATTAAAAAAAAAAAATGTATAATAGTTAATTTTTTTTATTTTTAAATACCGAACAAATTATCTCTTTCTTTTATCATACGTGTTATATTTAATGTGTGAATGACTAGTTACGCACGTAGTAGTTATGTAACAATATAAATTGATTAATTTCCTCACAATATTTATTATTGTATACAAATCAAACAAATATCTATTAATTATAACAATTAAAAATGACAAAAGAATATAATAAAATAATAATGTATATTATAAGTAAATAACAACAATGATTATTTCAAGTCGTATAATCCATTTTGAGCTCAACAAACAGTAAATAATAATAATAACACAAGACAAAAATATAATAAAATTTGTCAAAAAAAAATGAAAAACTTTAATCGTTTTAATACAATTGACTAAATCATTTTTTTTTTAATTTCCAGTGCGACAACGCGGCTTTCAAACCATTTAAAAATAAAAAAAAACAATAAATAAATAATAATACAAGATAATGCTTACGTATTACAATATAATATGCGGTGCGTAATTAATGACGTGACTGGATGTTTCACTGATTAATTTATCTGAGAGAGATCAATGGTGTTGTTCATAACAATGACAAAAATAAATAAATATAAATATATACGACAATGAAATGAAAATCGTTTCCAAATTGACGAGATTATATAGGGAGTCTTCTTAATCGTCCCGTAGTAAAGTCCATTGGGCGAAAACGATTGAAATACTTGCGGCGTACAATGAATGTACAAAATATAGTTCGGATATAATGATATATTTCACTAAAATGATATTAAAATAAATATACTCGATAATAGATGTCAACGCTAATGCCATTGCGCACGTCTATAACTTTTATAGGAACATTATTTTGTGACTTAATCGTTTGTTACACGATGGACTGTCGAATACTCGAATACATTACAGTTAAACATAACACGATGACACGTGGGCAGATACAAAATATAAGAGTTCTTGATAACAAGCTTCACAAGGCTCGACATAATCCAGACACCAAAATATATTATTAACAGTGTTATGGTTACGCAGATCGTTAATGTACGTCACATGAGGAGAACAGCACTTAACAATGTACATTATACAATATATAAATTAATATATATTAAAATTGTAAAATAATTTAATTGTTATATGATTTTGATGTGTATATAATAAATATATAAAACTATCGGTCGGACCAATAGATACCAACGTCTACGGTGGCATTTTACAACAGTAGATCTGTAATAGTATGACTACTAGAGGCAATGCATGTGCCGTGCGACAAATGGAAAGCAGCACCACAACCGAACCGTATAGTGTTCAGTCAAAGTAAGCTTTTTCATAAAACAAAAAAAGCGTTAAGCTCGTGAATACTCTGTGAAAATAAAACATAATTTGTATTACAAATGTATATTATTTTCACGTTATTTATTCTCTTTGACTCACTAAATATTATATAATCGTAGATTTACACGCTCAAGGCGTTATCTATTGTCTTCCATCACCACCTGTTTAAATAGACTGTTAGACATGTGACACTTGACGTCCTGACTGCCGAGCGTAGTCGTACCGTCTTTAGCTATGAACAACTGTAGCCCCGATCCTATGAAACAAAAAAAATAAACATATAAATTCGATGTAAATCAGCAACAGCTAGTAATAATGTTATAATTTAATATGTACGACTTAGATTTTCCTAAAGCTTGATAAAACATATTAATTAATAAATATATTTAAAATTAAGCTAACAAAAATTAACAGTAACTATTTTAAAAACATTTTATTACTGTTTGTAATAATATACATTACAATTTTAAACTTAATATTTGCATTTTGTGTTACGCAATATATATATATATATATATTATCAATTTATTAAAGTAACATATTTTATACCTATAAATAAATGTATATTTCAACATAATATAATATAAATTCATTTATTTATAATTTTATTTCATTAGTTGTTGATTTATTCATATTTTTCGAATTGAATTAATTATGATGAATAATTTAATAAACTTGAATACTACAAAATACAATTAAAAATAATGATAAAGTGTATAAAATAAATATTATCCAAAAGCAATTTATTTCGTTAAGTATTTATAAAAATATAATATCTTTAGCATCAAAATATTATTTTAAAATATTGAATAAAATAGTAATATTTTAAAACCCTATCCATTTTTTAATTTTCAATTTATATCAAAATGAAGTATGTGCAAAGGTACTAAATCTGAAATCGCAAAAAAAATTATGATTTTTTCATTGGAAATTATAAAAAAAAAAAAATTTATTTTTTAAAATTTGTAGTACCCTTAATATAATTTTTAAAACTAATTTTTTTTTTTTAGTGTTTTTTTTTATAAATGTATTGTATGATATGTGTAATCAAAAATTATTTTCGGCCTAAGCTCATTTTTTGTAATCCTGTTTATGAATAATAATAACACATATGATAACACGAAAACAATAACGGTATATAATTAATATAAGTACATTAAACTTACTGTGCTTGTTTTCCTCGTCAGCCGAATGATCATCCAAGTTAGTTGCCCTGAGCAGCTGGTCAATTAGACTGTCCGGATTAACCCTGGTCACCTCCACTCGTCCGGTGGCTTTTGCGCAACTATCGTCGTTGACGCTGCCACCCGTCGCGGCCGACTTCTTATTGCGACGCTCCAGAGCAGCTTTGCCGCGATCCAACGAACCGGTCTCTACACCGCTAAGCACAGGCGACGCCTGAGACGCGGATATAGCCGTGCCACTAGAGGTCAGACTGAAAAAATACACGAAGACAAATAAATAAGAAACACACGAAGAACTAACACAGTGTTTATAAGCGCATAATATATGTATAATGTATAATTATATGTGTGTGTGTGTGTGTGTGTGTGTGTGTGTGTGTGTGTGTGTGTGTGTGAGGCGTGCAAGCATATTTTATCTTTTAAAATATATACAGAGGGTATCAAATGTTTTGTGCGTTGTAAGTTACAATTACAGTTTTGATTGAGAATTTTTTTATAAAGAATTATGCGTTTTTCTAAAATACATAAATAAATGTCAAAATGTATACGATTAGATAAACAGATCACGTATATACCGTATACGCTATTCAACTAGATATAAATTTTTACATGTCTGTGTTAGTAATTTACAAGTTTAAATCTTATTTGAAATTATCGAATTTAAAAAAATTTCTTAAAATAAAATAATTTAAATTCAACACCACTGTAACTCGTACAAATATAGGACAAAAAAGCGAGAACTTGACCACCAATTGAGCATAAAATCTACTAATATTTGTCACGCAATTTGAAACACTCTGTATATAATGCTATGAATATATTTAGCCTAATACATGTGCTGAAAGTGCTGCATAATACAATTTACCTTAAGTAGGTATACACAATATAGTATGAAGTGATATGAGTGTAATGAATTTAATTGCGAGTGCTAAAAAGCGAAACGCGCATGCATAAAGATTGCTAAATGTAATTATATTTTTATAATGTTGGATGTAGAAACTTGATATAGAAATATACTTATAATATTAAGCTGAAATTTAATTATTGCATCTAGAACCAAGAGAAACAATATATTATTATTATTAGTAGTGACGTACAATAGCGAAAGACGCCGTCATAAATTATAAATGTTACTACTTTATGAGTTTTATTTAATTTTTGGTAGATTTAAGACTGCGTAAAATGATTAAAATCAATAATTTTCAAAAAACTTTGCCCCATAAATTTTTAGCAGTGCAAGAGACGAAAGGGATACATAACACTATTATAGCATCATTAATAGTGTTAAAAAAACACTACATTGTATAAGTATACAAGTATAAAACGTAAAAGCAAAATATTAATAATAATTCATGCAATAAAAAACAATAAGCGCTTTTAAGATGATTAATTCAAAACAGCATAAATATTGTACACTACCGCATTTTTAAATCTATTATAGTAGAGTTATAAATTTACAATTTTTCTAAGACCTTTGTAGTAATTCCACCTCGTAACGATTATGTTAAAAATAATTATAAAAAATAAAAACTTTTTTTTTACTTTTTTTTTACAATCTGTATATACAGGATAAAACAATGAGTATATAAGTTATTCTTAAGTAATCTATGTGGCAACGTAATGAAAGGGAACATCCATCAACACTACTTCCAATTTAGATCTTAGGAGACAAATTATTAGTATTATTTAATAGATCATTTACGTTTAAAACGATAAAGGGTTGTCGGGTAACATGCGAACAGAGTTTAGATATGAGGGCATCTGGTTGAGAGAATTTGAATGACTGAATAAGTTTTTATGAAATTTTTTGTAGTGGTAGGAAGCAAGTGTAAATATTTTTAGTATGTTGAAATCATGGTGTA
The DNA here is from genome assembly GCF_002803265.2 of Melanaphis sacchari. Classification (NCBI taxonomy): domain Eukaryota; kingdom Metazoa; phylum Arthropoda; class Insecta; order Hemiptera; family Aphididae; genus Melanaphis; species Melanaphis sacchari. Next base: position 5,304,428 of record NW_020270469.1, on the reverse strand, counting down.
AGGTGTGATTGCTGACGTACCAGAAAATATTAGAAAGAACACAAAGAGTTATTGATTAAAACGTTTAAAGTTTGGTTAGATTCGAATTTTTTGAAGTTTTCCAAAATTTGATTCCATATGTCGTTACTGGACGTAGTATTTGTTTATAAATTAGTGTCTTGTTATTCTGAGATTTTGGACCGCAGAAATAGCCTTAGTTTAAGAAACCTGGTGTTGAGTGATTTCTTTTTGATTATTATAGTTAGCTAAAGTTAATTTTTTGTTGAAGAGGAATCTTAGGTACCTATTTAACAAAATTTTCTATACAAATTATTTAACCATCAAAATGAACAGGAGAAATATTTTTAGGACAGAGAGTAAAAAAATTAAATTAAATTAACTATTTTAAGTTACGATAAGTTTATCTTTTACTCAGTCAATCGATTTATTATATAATATAAACGATTTTTTTTTTTTTTAGTGATAACGATAAGACAATAACATATCATCATAGGTGTTACACGATGTCATTATAATATTTTATAACAAACATCGTATTATATTCATTAAAACAACTCGCATTACATAGAAAAAATAAAACAATAACAGCGATTAAGGTTGTAACATACCATAATATACACATAAACATATAATATATATATATATATATTAAACATAATATTATATGTTATAATAATATAATACTATAATATTATTATGTACACGATGAATAATGATCTAATTACACAGCTATAATAACTTTCAAGTCAATTGTAGTAACTTTGAAATAAAATATTTTCAAATAGTTTTAATAACAACCTACATTTTTTATTTCATAATCAAAATAATTTTTTAAAAACTATCATATATGAATACAAAATAAATTATTTTATTTAAATTTTTTTTTTAAATTATTATGTATTGAAAATTTAGATGAACGCAGTAAAATACAAAACAGAGGAGTATCCCACTTTCTAACTAATTAATAAAATAAAAAAACTATTCTTTCAGTATTTAATATACAAAAAGAGTTTTTGAGAAATATTTTGCATTTGATTACAAAATAACAAAATAAGTTGCTATTAAAAGCATTAAATAGCCTAAAAACCAAATCAAAATAGAAAAAATCATTTACTTAAATGTATTATAAATATTTCAATCTATATGAAATCAATTTCAGTCATAATAATTTACTTAAAAAATATGAATATAATACGAATATAATACTGAAACCACGGTATAAACATGATATAAATATATATATATATATATATATATATATATGTATATGTGTGTAACCGTTATTTTCAATCATCTGACAGATAGAAATTAGAATAAAACAAATATAAAAAAATCCATGCAATATATATATATTCAAAATGAGGAAAATTTGAAAAGCCTAACTCAGCAGCGATACAAGCTGTAAAAATGACGCAGACTTCGCATGCACACACAGTACACACATGTCAACGGACTAACATTTGGCTCGGCCGCCTAAACGGAGACGACACTAAGGTGTCGGAAGTGCTGAGCAATTTGTCCAGTTCTGGAAGCTTCTGAAGCGAGTTCATGTTGAGCATTCCTGGCAACGCCACGCCGCAACCACTCGCAGCCGTGCTATCCAATAGCAGTTTGCGATGGTGCATACTACTGCCCCTGAACACGCACAACACACACACAGACAGGACGATAAAGATAGGTTAAGTGCATATATATTATATAAATAAGTAAGTACGTAACCAAAACCTCTTATAAAACTAAAAAAACCTCTACTCCATTAGTCTTATAACCGTCTGTAAGCATAAATTACACATAATGTGTACATTATACAATATAAAATTAATGTCAAGTCGGTCTATCACAATATAAATCTAGTCTAAATTAATAATTTTACATTAATAAGTTTTGAGTATATGCAACTTGCAGGTATAGATCTTGTTTTTCTACAATATTCATATTCAAAAATATGAATTTTAATTAAATTTATGACATTTACATCACAATAGATCTACTCAATACATAAATTCCATACTGTATTCGATATTATTATATATAAAAATAAAAGCGTCAATTTTTCTATATGCTTCGTGTCATCGCCAGTATATATTTCATATAGGTACATATGCTTTACACAGAGTGATTTTTTTAACAAACAATACTCATTATTTTAAAATCTATTGGCTTATTTTAATTAATATTTTGAAATAACAAGTATTGTTCAATAACAAAATCATACAGTATATAGCGTGCAAAAAACCTACATGAATATACTATTAGTATATATATTTAAACTGTTATGTTGCAATCAAAACTCGTTGATGTATATTTTTATTTGATAAAATAAACACATACGCAGCCAAAATAAAATAATATATAAATTAATATTACACCAAACAAGGTATTCAAAACTATGACTAACCACATCTTCTATAGTATATTTTATAGAAATCAACAACAACCATGATGCACATGAAGGGATTGAGTGATTAAATTAAAATTCGACATAAGATACGTACTTTCGACGAATTTTATTGCTAAACATAATTAGGGATCATAAGTGAAAAAATTAAGAAATCTCCTAATTTATTGAAATAATTTTTAACACATTCTTTTCATACCTAAATAAAGTTCTTATAAAAAATATTCAAATCAGCAATATATGTTTTGCCTTATAGTCTATATAGATACTTTTTTGAAACAACAATTATATAATTTGTAATTTCATATTCTGAAATAATTTTTATTATTTTATGTAAACATTGATTATTGAAACAATTACTTATAATTTGCGAATAGTTAAAATTGAGTTAAGACGGAGTAATATAAGCGGCTGCTTACCGTAAACTACCAACCCCAATCGTCTAAATACACGAATAATAAACAATTGATTTAATATTCGATAGTTGTGCACATCTATACTAATAAAGTTAATGTAAAATGTAATTTGAGTAATCATAACATTTCCAGAGCGTTTTTACAAAATAATTTAAATATAGTTAAATTAATTTAATATAGTGTAATTAAAATTGTAAATAAACACTTTTCCAAAAACAAATCCGTCAGAGCAAACAAGAATACTTAAGACGCCAGAAACACTCATCCCGTGTTAAATAGGTGTGGTGTACAAAAAACATAATAAAAATTATTGCAGCAATAGAATATATTAACGTAAGTCCACGTGAAAATATATATATACTAAATAATGTATAGGTAGATCCATATCGACAATGATGAGGTAGTTAAAATGAAGGCTGAAGCGTATTATTTCAATAGGAAGACAGCGGTAGCGTAGCTCGCAGGTGCGGGGTCGGCAGGAGGGTCGTTACCTATTAGGGGAATCTGGGGTCAGGGGCAACAGGCCAGGCGACGAATTGGTCCGGGGCGACGGTCCGGACCACGGCGGGAACCGGAACCCTCCGCCGTGTTTATTTTCCGGTGTCCGAAACGCGTCTTGGTGAGTGCACACTTGAGGCGACGGTTGCTGGTGTTTGGCCTGACGCAGCGACCAGAATCTGGACCGAGGGCTGCTCCATAATGGCGTTGTGGGGAGTTGCTGTGGGTGATGTTGATGCGGCGGCGGCGACGGTGGCGGGGTGGCCGGCGGTGGCAACAGACTAGGCGACCACACGGGCCAGGACGGCGACCTGATGTAGGTATATCACAATAGTAGATAGATACATTGCGATTTCAACATTCGCATAGGAACATAGTAGCAATTATTAGATACTATGGTAATAATATACTTCGTTCGCATTCGAATATAATTTATAATACAAGACTATCATATCCACAATAAACTTGTGATAATATAATAACGTATGAAAAAAATAATTAACTCAATGGTGGTTGGCGGATGGAAGAAAACGATAAAGTTCTACACTGTTTCTATTCGCCTGCATTGATACCAGCACAATTTAAATATTGTCCAAGTAGAACAAAAACCACTCAATTTTATTCAAGACCAGTATAGTAAGCGTTGGTTGTATGCATCATTTGACTGCGAGAAAAATTTTTAAATACATTCATTCATATAACTAACGCCACACCATAATACAATATAAACAAGTAAAATATACATCATATACTGCAACGTGGTATCTATAACTTATAGTAATACCATTTTATATCGCACAACGCGATACACACCCGACAGCTCTACAAGGGTATAGAATTATTTTATACAACATAATAATTATTATATTACCGTACGTGCCCGCTGTCACCGGAACTACTGTGTCTCGAATGAGAGTTGTGAGAACTCGAGCCTTTACTTGTGTTCGAAGAATTACGGGAATGTCCACTCGAACCGGTCACGTGATTAGTGGCAGTGGGCGCAGCAGGATTATCATGTACCACCACCATCGCATCGTCTTCTAATTGTTCCGAATGATTTTGATTCGACTCAGACACGGATTCGTGTTTTTCTAAACCAGTCATGGATGGAATGTCTGTAAACATGCAATATATCCAGATCATTAAGTGTACATTATAATATTACAGATCAGCTAGTGTACACGGTCCGTACACAGGTTACAAATAATATGCGCACCACGTAACGTTTTATTTACTAAGAACACTAGTGTATTGTTTATTATAATTTATAACTAAACAATGATAAAATGTACTTAATATATTTTATTTAAAAGAAAAAAAACTATTTTATTCGACGTCCTGAGTGGTTTTTGATACGCAGAAAACTGAATGTTATGCAAATTCGATTAAAACAATTTGTATGGTTTTAAGCATTTTATTTTTTTTCTGTAATTGTAAAATACGTATTATGACATTGAAATAAATTGCTTTTTTTAAGTTCGAAAAAATAATTAGCATTAACTAATTTAAAATGTAAGCTCTTAAAATGATGTACTAATAAATTTGACTCATATTATATTGTGTTTTCCATAAAAACTAAGAAAATATTTATTTATTTCTAATTTTTATTCTTTACAAATATGGTTAGGTCTTGATTTAGAGTCTAAGAACATTTCAGATGTAGGTTGGCGAATTGTATTTAACTATATATATTACATGTACATATAATATACAGGTTTGAATCGTATTATTTACATACACAGATTAAACATTCAAAAGTATAAAAAATACAAAATTGATTTAATTATACCCACGTTACTCAATTGTTATACAAGAATTACGCATAGTTATTTTAAAACAAGAAAAATATGTCGAAAAAAACAACTGTATTACAAAATCAGTTTCCTCCCACTAAGAAATGTCAGATGTATAAATGTCTCCATTATCACAAATTGTATATTGTAACAAGCTTTTCGTAGTTAAAAAAAATAATTTAAATTAAACAATAAATATAATATTACAACGTGAGACTTAACTCGGCGGTAACTCATTTCAATTATGAATACCTAAACCAACTTTATAGAATTACATATTGTAATTTATAGTACGTATAAATCAAATCCTCGAAGTGTATGCATACCTGATGGAAACAACGATCGAGCATTCGGCAGACTGCCGAATCCACTACTAGGGTATTCGGTATCTTCACGTTGAGGAATATCACCATTAGTAGTAGGTTTTTGATTTAAGGCGGACGTTGGCCTGCGGAAAATCAAAAACATAATTTTAATAATTTAAGATAACATAAATACCCTGACGACCAAATTTTAAATCTGTACTCGTATATTAAATACCCAAAAACAATGTAAATTTATAAATGGTAAATTGACTGAGTACTTACAAAATATAAAATAAAATTTGCTGTGTTAACATGTAGATTTAAAATAATAAAAGTATTATATAATTACACTTTGAACAATATGTCTCCGGATAACATGTTCATAGACACAGATATCCGGAGCATCGAGTTATCCTGTCGGTGATGCCGGGTATCATACCCTTCCAGAAGGCAACGCCTAAAACTCAACCCAGCTCCAGCCAGTTCAGCCAAATTAACGTCGGTGAAACCGAGTTTTTGAAAGCTGCGGCCGCCTTTCAGTTCCTATACGAAACAAACGATTAAAATAATTTTTATATTGCCAAGACATTATTTTCGCATCTACAAGTATGTTATACTTTGCGAACAGATATCCGAAGGTTACACGGATCCAATATTCCGGTGGACGCATTGGCGCTCATCTTGCAAACGAACTCAAATTTAGCACCCCACCGAACAGTGTGATCTCGAACCTCCTCTCTGTAACACAACACATTCACAGAGATTAATATAGAAAATAATTTTGGTACATATTATGCAATAATATGCATATATTATAAATATAGTACTATAAATAAGTAGAGTATAAACATCATAGATAAATATAATGTACACACAAAAAATTAAAAACATTACTATTATATTGTTTTTTTTTTATAACTTTAAGACATCATAAACTTTAGACGCTTGGCAATTAGACTATACTATACGCTTTGTATAATGATAGTGCGAAAACTTTAAAACAGACATTTGGCAAGCAAATTGGATCATTGACTTTGCAGTCATCACTATAAATGTTTATGCTTTTTACAACTTCAATTTTACCTAAATAATTACCCAACACATAAATGCGTATCTCTAAATTTTTTTAAATATGAAGTATATACCTATATATATATATTTAATAATGTAATTACATTGAAAACCAAAAATTCTCCCAAAAAATACTATATAATATAAGCACAGATGCATACGTCTCAATACGATTAATACATAAATATATTATGAGACGTGGATGGATATGTTTAACAAATAAAATCAGTTATAATTCTATCGTTGTAAACATTGAATGAATATGAGAAAAAAAACTAAATAACTAAAAAGGTATGTATACTTATCGTACCTTTAAATTATAAAAAATTAATGCATCTATGTTACATTATATACTTTATATTTACTATTTTTCTTTTTAGTTGCAGGTCCATCAATATATTACGCATGCCTTGTATTATATTCTACAGCATCTACTATAAATACACACTTCTTTCCTCCAAATCAGTCACTTGAACCGTGTTTGACAGAACACTACCATATACTTTCCCGTAGACATTCCGCAAAACTACACGAATACTGCGTAGACACATGTTTCTCGTTTGTTGGCTCCTCAGCAGCACATGCATATATTTACGTGCTATACACTTTAGTTAAAGAGACGATGAAAGGAATTTAGCGCCAACAAAATTGGCTACTGTTCGCCGAAAAAAAAACTATTTACTATGGAAAAATTTGGACAGTTTGGACGGTTTCCAGTTTTTTTTCAATGCATCAAATTCAAACGACAGTTTATTCAAGCACTATGGACTGTTATGAAAACTCAATATAATAACAGATTCAATTATTATAAAAAAATCTATGAAAAATATTAAGTATATTCGTCGTGTTTGAAAACACTATGAAATAGCGTACTTAGAAATTCAACAGGAAAATATTTACAATAAATTTAATCGACACAATAATATGCACTATTACTGACTATCAAGTTTTGTTTTGTGGCGGCATTGATTCCGGTTTTCTGCAAATATACTTAACGCAATAAATATTTTAAGTAATTTGCAAGACAAAATAATAAAGGTACCTAAAAATCAAACCAATAACAAAGTGTACAAATTTTTATTTGAAAGATAATTATAATTACTAATTAGATTAACTGTTTAAGTGAATCTATATTATAATATAAGGATTCACTTGTTCAGTGTTCGTTGGGGCAAACAATTCTCAAACGTAAACCGAACTCGCGACGCAGTAATAATGAGCATATTTCAAATTTTACACTCAAAAAAACTCATCTAAAAAATTTCATTTTTAGAAAATAAAACTGTTTTTAGAGATAAATAAATTATTGGTCATTCTAACAAATGTTACAAAAAAAATTATAATAATAAAACACGAATAAATCTCGTTCCAACGTTCTGTACATAAAAATAGTTAGTTTGATTAAACAGAACACATTGATTTTGTCTTTATACCAACAAAAGTGCAGTAAAACAATAAAGCATCGATAATAATCTTCAAACTTTTTGGTGTGCTTTTTTCAAGCGACACAAACTGATTAATTTGATTGATTAATATATGATTAATTAATAATCAATAATGATCCATCAATCAATATTTCATAAATAATATTAATTATTTTTTATTATACTGCCAGCATATAATATAGTACAAACGCAATGTTCGTGTTATCACCCCTCCCCCCACTATTATAATAAAACACACATAACTTGTCATAATAATAAATGATTTTACTATTTTGGTTACAAGCAAAAGCGTCGGCAGCAAGGAGAATAATATATATATATATATATATACTATGGTCAAATTAAATGACGTCCACCGAATAAATCTTAATTGCCACGATATATTTACATTAAATTAATAATACCTACATTATTATCTCGTTATAAATGGTTAAACCTATATTATAAACATTATTGAACCCACCCAAATATAAATAGAATTACGAATCCTTACAATGAAAGAGAATAAACAATAATACAGCATTATGATCGTGTTACTGGAAAAAATCACTTCGGTGGTTATGTCCGCTATTAGAGATATCCATTATCCACGACAATAATAATATAGTTTTGTATCGCGGCACTCCAAAATAGGTACTAAACACTGGGTATAAATTGCAAGAGATTTTTTTGTTTATATGAGTTTATTTTCCCCCAAAGCGTTACAAATTTATTCGTTCTAGTTAGGTTACAAGCGTGTAGGTTACGCTTTATATATTTGCAAAATATAAGTAAATGCCACAATAAAAGTAGTAATATTAATATATTTTAGTACAAGTAAATCGTAAACATAAAACTAGACATTAGTATTCTACATCTAATTATACGCGTTGTGGTCAATGTCGTTTTTACAAATTATATTATTATATATTAATATTTTTTTTCGTCTAATACCTAGTATATAAAAACAAAATCAACCTACCGCGCCATCATCAAGGACAATTGAAATGATTACTGCGTTAAGCATAGTATTGTTTAGAACAAAAGTGCTAAACTATAAGTCTATAACATATTATACTATATACCACTACATATATATTATCTGAATAAAACATTAAATAAAAGAATTAGGTTATCCGATGCTATACGTAAAAGCAGCACATCCATCCAAGGTTCAAATTTAAAATTAAATATCAAAAATAATGATATATTATGTTTATAAAATTATAAGCTATAAAAATTATATGCATGAGTATCATTGTAACAAAGCTCGTATCATACATAGGTATAAAATGTAATATCTTGTTTGTTTTATAACTGATAGTTGATAAGTATTTATGGCAAATAAAATCATTGTTCTACAAAAAATCTTAGTATCCTAATACGTCTACACACAACGTGAAAACGTAAAATATTTATAATATAATTCTATATTATAAATTTATAAATAAAAAAAAAATTTAACGCTAAAACGATTAAAAATATCTGCCATACACTAAGCAATATAATCGTTTGACTAGTATTGATTAAAATTAAACTTAAAAGGCGGAAATTAATATATACCTATTATGTATAACAGTAACTTGTATTATAAACATTATAACTTATAAGTCGGCAGTATTTAAAAATCAATTATAACCATTAAAAACAATACATTTAAATGTTGTTTGAACAATAAAATTGACGATCTCATAATAATCTTAAAGCCATTCATTTTCTGTAATATTTAACTATTTAAGTCCATCCACGATTCAATCGACAAATACATTTCTGATAATAATTAGTGATAGTAAAAAATATCATGTTTAGGTTACAACTCGCAAATTTCACTTAAAACAACAATGAAAAGAATTATGTATACACGTCACAGACTATAGATAAAAATAAAAATTGTCAAATAATTAAGAATCCAATAATACTATTAATAGTATATTATACCCAATTAATAATTTAACGACCGACGGTATTTTAACATGTTTAGGTACACAATATTACCCACTATTATAACTTTGTTATTGCAACAAGAGACAATAGTTGTTTGTACATTTTATATAGATGCAGGTAAGGTAATAACTAATAACTAATAATATGCAACTTTTATTAAATTTACATAGAACATAAACACTTAGGCATTAAATTTGGTACGCCAATTTTTTCGTAATATAACGGAAATCACTAGCTATTTTTACACAAACAAGAATAATAGTTATAATAATTTATTATCGATGTTTATAGTAATGTTGCTCTAAATTTCGATTCGTGTCATAAAAGTAGAATCATAGAATTATGATATATGTATATAATACATACATTCATGAGTGATTACTTAAAAATGCAAAAAAAAAAGAAAATCTCAAGAAATATTCCGTACGTGAATAGACAATTAATATTTAACACTTGCCATAAAAAGCATAATTTGTTAAAAAAACAGTCTTCGATATTTTCTTCGAATTAAGGAAACTGTTATGTTATCTTACAAAAATAATTATAGCTTATAATAAAATAAATTATCTTATTTGTAAATATTTAGATTATTGCTTTCTGTATGTACCTATGACGCGCGCGAGTATCTATACGTACAATTCAAAAGTTTAGATACATTTAACATTATTATAAACTATAATCATTATGTGTAAATTCCAAGTATCATAATTTCTATCAATTAAACTATCTTCATTCTAAATATTAAATATTAAGTACATTATACAACCAAATCAAAGAGTTTATTATAGTAAATCCGTGGTTTCGTACTTTTATATTACTTATTTTTTAATTGTTCTAAATAAAATAACTTTCGTACTATTCATTGTTATCTATTTTAAATATCAATATGATAAAATGGCAATAACATACATTTTGAATTAAACCGTAAATTAAATTTTACTAAACTATAATTAGTCTTGTAAAGTTATTATCGGTTTATTATTATTTATATGAGACATATAGGTAGTTAAAATAATTGGTGTTGTGGGGAAGCATTTATTATGCGTGAATTATTCATCAATATTTTTAAAAACCAGATAAACTAATTTATTATTAATCAACAAATTAATAAAAAAAATATTTAAATTTAAAAACCTGAGGAAAATGAAAATAAATTTCATAATGTGTACCTACAGATAAATATTTTTTGTGAGCGAGTGATAAAACCGCATCTATGACACGAATACACGATTCATTTGCATTACGTTTATATAATACCACTACTATACAGAGTGATTCTTTTATCAAACAACACTTATTATTTCAAAATAATATATTAACGTTTTTAAAAAATATATTTTTCACACAATTTTTAGTCGAAATAAATTACATTTTTTTTTTTTAATTATATTTCTTATCATTAAAATGTTTTTATTTTTTATTTTTTTTAAATGACTACATAAAATTTAAATTACATCTTCTAAAATAAAATGTTTTAAGAAGTATTTCGATACATAAAAATCAAAATTCGGGTAAGTAGACTATGAGTTATAAATATTTAAATTTTATGCAAACAGAGTAGTAAAATAACATTTTGTGGGGTTTCCTCGTACCAAACCCTAAGTACTAATAAAGTTATAACTCATTAACTACTAGCCTGTATCTCGATTTTTATACATTACAATACTCCGAAAAAATATTATTAAATATAATGTACTAAGAATACATATTCTCATTCAAAAAAGTAAGAAACTTAAAAAATACTTAAAAAATGTTTAAATGTTTTATTTCAAGTGGAAATCATGTAAAAAAATAAATTCCAAAACATTAATAATTTTTGAAATAATAAGTGTTATTCGATAAAAGAATCGCCCAGTATAATATATTAATTAATAACCATATATATGCAGGGCTTACATAATATGAAGCAAATGTTAATTTTTTTCTTGAAAGCCAATTGACAGCAATTAGTCGATAATTAATATGAAAGGGAACTATTATTACATTAACTACCTACGAAAAAAATATTTTAATAAAGAAAGGATATTAATTATAACTTAAAGCTCATCAGTCGAGAATAAAGAAAGAATTTAATAGTATTTAAAAACCTATGAAAATAATATTATGTAATAATATTTCTTTAACTATGAACTAAAATAAGCTATTCAATTGTTAAAATGGTATGCATAGAGAACGAACAACTAATGATTGTAACTATACACAAGTCTGAATATACACAAATATTAAAATTAGACTAATACATAAATTAAAATTATAGGTTGTGACTAATAATAGCAACAAAAAATGGTGATATAAAAAAATAAGATAATTGAAAAATATTTGTTAAAGAATATCCGGAAATGGATACTACCCTCAAATGCAAAAAAAAAAAAATTGATAACTATACAAATTGTAACTGATATGTTACAAATATAATATAATACGAACAATTTATGAAGAACCTTTCAATGCATTTCAAAATTTACAAAAAATAAATATAATTTATAAAATAAACTATAAAGTTTCATTATTTATATAATTAACAAGACACAGTGCTTAGAAAATTGTAGTTTAAATAATTTGTAAAATTAAAGTTTTTTAAATTGTTTAATAGACCCCACAATTAGCTCTCGCGATCGATATTATCCATAACTATCTTATCATACAGGAAGACAGCTTAAAACGTAACGACGTTTGTTTAAGAATTCATCCGTATTCTAAGGCATTGGTGGTTTGAACATATAACTTTAAAAAAAAAGTCAAATGAAGTAATATCAAGTGATTTGGGAAATCATTAATTAAGTGAAATATTGTTAGATGTAAAAATCTTCTACAGGCGCCACATAATGGAACTGAACGTCTGAAATTATAGTTCAACAATTCGGACGAGTAGATAAGACATAACGGTTAAAATTTACATTTCGAAGCTTTAGAGACCAATAAACATTACTTTCCATTACAGTGTCCAAGAATTATCGTTAGTACCAAAACAACATTTAACTTGAATGGGAAATCCAAATAGTCAGTTTGCATAACGTAAGAATAGGTGGTTAGAAAGCAAAAATATTCATTGCATTTCAAACTATCAGTCAATCCTTGTATATTAGAAAAGATTTGAGATTAACTGGAATATCGATTGGATATTCTAAAGGTTATTTTTGCAGGAACTAATTCAAACAAATTAAAGCAATATAAAAATCAAGTAAAATTATTACAAATTGTTTTAACAATGGAGCTTATTAACACTTCTACACTAATTTTGTTACACCCTGTAAACTATACACTAAATTGTTTTATTAGATTTATAGAATGAAATAAAAAGGTATTTCATATTTTTTTTTAAAACAATAGGAAATAGATCTAAGTGAAATCATATACAGCACCAGGCTGTAATAGATTATTTATGTATACTAACGCTACGTCACTGCCTATATACTATTTAAATAATATGCATACCTTTATAACACTGTATTATTCTACTTTATAATATTATAATATATTAATAAATAACCACTAAAAGAATATAATATATTCGTATACTATATATTTGTATAGGTACTAAATATTATATTATAAATATAATTATTATATTATATTATAATATTATAAATACAAAGTAATTATTTTAAAGTAAATACTTTTATAAAAGAGTACAAGTTTAAATATAATTTAAAATAAGTACTTTAGTATAACATCATAATTTTGGAAACCAAATGTTAAAAATAAAAAAGTAAATCAATATTCTAAAAAAAGACAAAAATTAATTAAAAAATTATGTTTTGAATTTAAAAAAAACTACTTTAAACATCAAGTTTATATAGCAACTATAGTAACAACATAACTGTTTGATGGTAACAACAAAAATTAAAAATCATCTCATTGAACACGTGTGCGTAGCGCATATATACTATATTACTATAATATATCTATTGTATATATGCCTAAGAATATTATTGCCTATCAATAAATACGGTTTAAAATTAACGCTTCCATTGAATTTTACAATACATAAATTGTTTTTAAAAGTAAAGCATATTAGTCTGCTTCTAATCATAATATACTTACACACAATAAGTATAAATATTAATGTACTTATTATATAAAATATTGACAGGACTAGCGCTCTTATGATGACATGAGGTATAAAATGAGACACGTCGGCATCCACCTACTGAACATCGCCACGTCCTATCCCGGCGCACTTAGGGAAGACTATTATAGTTTTCACGACTACGGTTGTAAAACAATTTACTAACGCAAGCAATAACCACAAAACCATTTTTGGGATAATAAAGGAAAGATATTTGTTATTATTGAGATTAATTGTAGTTAAATTCCTCCCAGATATAAAATTGTGTATTAATCGTGTAACCCGTAAATAGTTTCTTGAATCATATAATTGTATAGAGGGCCGAAATGTCGGTCGGTAAGGTACAATTGAATTGAGTATATGAGGTACCTAGTGATGCCAATGGTTAATTTTTTCTGACTCTATAGTAATTCATTTGTAATAATTATGATCCATGACTAGCGCATGGCCTATATTTTAGACGTTCTGTGCGAATATCATACGGCTGTATTGCGCGGGTATATTTAAATTGCGCGTTTCCTCCGTGAGTAAATTTCAATCGGATCGGCAGTACGGCACGAAGACTATTACTCGCGTAAAAATGAAACGCTATTAATCCCCATTTACTTACGTGTTTTAATTTAAACACAGCTGTCATGCGAAAAAAATACTGCTGGTTTGCATGCGAATACAAAATTTAAATGTACCTATGAAACACTAGTCCACTACTACATAAATAATTTATATCAAAAAAAAATCCAAAATACATTATAGTAGATTGCTCCATTGGATCTCGAAATATATAAATTATATCTAATAGATCGTATACCAACCTATATAATATTATATCGAGGTTAACACAGTTATAGATAAAACTGTTATCTATGTAAGTACATCAATAGTATGTATATTTATATATATAGTGTTAGTAGATAACAACTTTACACCAAAATAGCCATATATAGCAGTAGTCCATAGATAGCTTTTAATAAAAAAACAAAAAACTACACTTTCGTTATTACTCTATTATTTATATTATATATTTGGCTTTACGTCTTGTAACATGCGGTAGGAAGTCATGAGTTACATAGTTAATTAATTAAATAATGTTTTTCACGAGAAAGTCAACTTTTTCACAGAAAATCAATACAATGAAAAATATACACCTGATATATTTATTGTTTTCAGTCTGACAGACAAACCCAATATATTACTTCTATACGTACATATTATATTCACCTTCAACCGAGGTATCAGTTCAATAGAAACATTACAGAAATTTGATTATACGTATTCAATATTTCAATACAATTATTGATGATGGTTGAAAAATTACAGTAAATAAAAAAATAAATATTTTTATTTATAATATTCTCAATGGAGTTTAATATTTATATTAATTTTAAATACAATTTTAAATTCGATACTCCCGCTAATTAAAATTCGTTAATATTAAATCTATATCATAATATTATTATGTATACTTTATACTATTTGTTTATGTCAAAAACACAATATAAAAATTTGAAGAGAAAAAAAAGTACTAAACGATTGTTTAGTAATGTTATAAAAAAAATAATAACCATAAAAAAACCTCATTTAAACAGACTATTAATTGTCTCATACTCTCATAGTACTTGTTAGTTTATGTATAACTTTATCTATATGTAACTCGTACGTAATATACATTATTGTTTGCTGCTTAACGACTTAATTAAACGCACTTTTGAAATTATTTCCATACCCACAGACACAAACAGAGCTCAATGAAGTTCAAAAACATTTGCCACACATTCTTTGTTAAGATAATTTACGAAGCAACTAATTTCCCGTCACTAATGGTTTTTGTGTGTGTTCATACAAATTAAAAACGTATGGAATTATTATTATCACTTTAGTAGTAAAATATATATATAATAAAAGTATATAATTTAATATTTGTTACACATAGAAGACGATTTTAATCAGAGAAAGTTTCGAAAATATGATTATAATATAATACTAAAACTAGTAAAACTAAAGATGGAATATAATTTAAAAAATTAGAATTCTATAATCTAAGAAATCTAATAATCAAGTATTTCTTGGCTTAAGATTTCTATTCTAAATATGATTACTAAAAAATTTACCTTAAAATATAAACTAAAATTAGTTATTACTTATTCCCATTACTTAATAAAAAATCATTAATTAATTATCAATAATATGAAACTATATAGAATGGTAAATAACTTACATCAAATTCATACTGGTTAAAAACAGTTGTGCTAAAATTTATATGATTCATATTCTACCTAAAGTTAAATATTTATGAACCTCTTTATAATACATATATAGATTGATACAAATTAATAAATATATTAGTCATTACTAGAGATATAATGACAAAAAAAGGTGAAGCATAGGGAAAGTAGTATCAACACAATTTCCCCTTCCCGTTTTAGTGGTTCAATATAAAAAAAAAAAGATAAGCCTAATTATGAATACAAAACTTTTAAATAGCTACATAAATAATGATACAAGATAATATAAATGATAAAATAATGTGTAACTCACCATAATGTAATGATGTCATTTTAAGTGAGTTAAACATAATATCATTTATTACAATTTAGAAACCCTAAGCACCAAAAAAACATCTTTACATTTTTTTAAATAAATAATATATCTATAATAAAAAGTAAAATTAGAAATTGATAAAGGCATACCAATAGTATAAGAATAACAAAAAAAAATGTAAAAGCCGAATATATTATATTATTTTTGTCAGAATATAACATAATATTATGATATAATAAAAATATATTCTATACAATGAACCATATACATACAGAGTACATTCTAATACATAGACATTAGATTTTTTAAAGAAATTTAATAGAATTCTTATTATCTCAGAAGCAACAAAAAAGTCAAGCATACCTTATGAATCATTCTAGTACACATAATGTGTAGATAAGTATTAATTATCAACTTGGTGAAAAATTAAAAAATAAAATGTACTTAAAAAAAACTACTAATAGGTATATGAATTAATTTAAAGTTACTTCGATATTAATATTATAAGATATTATTTATTTAAATTAGAGTTTTGGATTCTTAGCACAACATAGATTTAGGTTGACAATGACTACTGAATTCCTATTATTATTATTATTATTATTATCACTTTTTGGGCCCTCAAAAATGCATTACTTATATCTTTTTCCAATGTTAAATAGACATATTTTTATTTTATAAATAAACTTCCTAAATATGATGAAAACTATAAAAGAATTTCAAGCTAACATAATTTTAACTAATTTCAAATCAGAATTATAAACTTGGTGCTTGAAATATTGGCAAAAATTATTTTAACTTATCAACCACCAATAATATTACATTTTACAACTTATTTTAAAAATGTACAATTTAAATCAATTTTCTTTTCCTTTTATAATAATAAAAATAATTTATAATTTATAATAGATTTAAAACATAAACGTAAATATGAATAAAATCAATTTTGCAAATGTCATTGATTGAGATGAGCTAACATATTTTTTTTTTTTAATTAAATTATTTATTAATACAAAATATTTTGTTTGCATAACCTTGAACAACTTGAACATTAATTTATTCAATGTAATAATATAAAATATCCAATAATTTTAATGCCAACATATGTTTTTTCGTCTTACTAAAATAAAACATAGTAAATTTGCATTATTTTTTATTAATATTATGCTGATAGCTTTAATATTACCCTATTAATTAATTTACCTATTATATAATCTAGAGCATCTTATAGGTTTTTATTAAATTTTTTATCTTAAAGTGAGTTATAATCATTTAAAAGTTTTAATATTTTACATAGCTATAACTACTTAAAAATTAAAATATCAATAAAAACTTAAGTAATGCCCTATACAATATTCTTACCAATAAGTTTGATAATAGATAAATTTACTTTAATATAAAAACTAACAGCATAAAACGAATTCTATGGCAGATTGTAATGCAAATTTGTTATGATGTATGTTAATAAAATGTAGACATCACATGTGAGTACTATGTCCTCCTTAATACTCATGCAATTTAAATTAAAGATAATAATAATATAATAAGTCTTAAATATGTTATATAATATAAATAATATTTATCTAAAATATAAATAATATAAGAATACAAACTAACTTTAGTCATAAATCTGAAATGAAATATTGTTTATACTATAGATATTATAATAATGAATTTTATTAATTTTTAATAGGTTTTTTTTCTAAAAACACTTAAATAAGACATTAAAAATCTTATAATAGATCTTTATATTATGAATTATCTAATATATAGCATTTCAAGCTAATATAGGTATCTTTTTTATAAGTTTGGTCATTATCATCTGTTGATGTAGTATTATTATTATTAACCTATTATTTATAAACATTTTAATGCATATTATATTATAATTACCTGTTTAAAACTATAAATTCATTATTGACTATTTAATCAATAATTTAATTCAAGTTTCTTTTATTTTCAAAATTTTAAATTTTGTTTCTTTAACAATATTTTATCATTTACAGTTTTTTCAAAACATTTATTTTCAGTATTATTAATATCAGCATGCATAACAAAAATAAATAAGTATCTACACAGTTATAAACTATGATAATTTAAATGACAGTTTTAATAAACTTGTAGAACAAATTTTTCCTCTAATTTTTCTAATTCTTAAATAAAAATAACTTATTGAACTTTTAAGTTTATAGCACAACATTAAATTGACATTTATTTACTGACTTTAAATTAATAATATAGAAATTATAATTAACAAAAAAAATAAGCAATACTGTAACCATTACTTACTAACAACACCTTAATAGTTGTTAACAGTGAACTAAACTTTATCACAAATATTAGAAAAAGAAAAAATCATCCTTATTGTTAAATACTTGGTAAACGTTGTAGTTAATGAAAGTTAAAAATTAAACTGTGAATAAAATCAATACATAAACAGCTACAATAATAACTGAAACTTTAAAAAATGTACGGAAATCTGGAAATAAATAATAAAAAAGAAACCTATCAAAAAAAATGTTTAAAACAACAGAATTTATAAATGATTAGATGTTGATATTTTTTTAATACTGAACACTACAGTATTTTTTTTAGTTACATATTATATGCATAACTATGAAAAAACATTATTGATAAGAATAATACTAGTATTCACGTTTAAACTTAACTTCTATTCTAACAACTATTTGGAGGTACTAAGTGGGTGAAAATTTTTTTAATTTGGTATTTAACACATATTAACCATATAAGATCATCAGTAATCGCAGAAATTTATCTCAAAAAAAAAAAAATTTACAACTATAAATTATAATAATTCATGCTATTATTAAAGTATTTATCATAATTTATAATATTATACTTCAAAACTGGAAGTCATCAGTGACTTATTTATGGAGGGGGATTCTGGGTTCAACCCCCCAGAACAAAAAAAAAAACATGCATCTATGCACTAACACGTCAACAAGTCGTAAAAGTTTTTAATTAAAATATTATTTATAAATTATAAGAAAATACCTAACCAGTATGTGTATACAGAGTTTTTGATAAACAAACTATAAAAATATTGACCACAATCTACAAAAACCATAATAGTAGAGAGTCGGTAACTTATGTCGACACGTAGTTGACTGAGCAAAAATTTGTTTCAGTAACACGGTAACGACATGGCAAAAAGGCAACGGTATTGAACGTGTTAAATAAATATTTTACTATGGGTTTTCTGATAATTGAACGATATAGATAAACTGTTTATATATCAGTCTAAGATAGTCGAGTAATTTTGATATGGAGTATCTATAATATTTTTAATTTAGGGACAACTAAACAGGTTAGCTATGTTATCCATAAATTTGAAAAATAAAATTACACCAATAGATATAATTGAAGAACTGGTTAAAAAGAAAACGTGTTTACCTTTTTTAATTTAAAATTTAAAATGAAGAAAAATGTAAACTAAAAAATGACATTGTATTTAATTATTTTATTTGACAAATTTTTGTACTGATAAGTGATAATTAAATAGATGTAATTAAACTAAAAATTATGACATTTTTATTTAATTATAAAATAATATTGTTTGTATTAATTTTATCTCTTTATTCCTTGTTTAAAATAACTAGGGCTGGAACTTAAAAAAAAATTTAAAAATAATACAACAGAAGTGTATTTTTTATTTTTAATAGTATTGTACATTGTTACTTGTTTAATTGAATGATCTTCTGTTTTTTCTTAACCATTAGCAGAAAGGCCTACCTATGATAAAATATTTGCTATCGACGATAACTTGTCGTGTTATATAATTTATTGTTTGTAGCGTTGGCAGTTTGTTGAAAGTCTCTTGTTAATTACAACAATTTTTATTCATTTATTTCACATAAATTGTGCAAAATGTTTTAAAAACTAATAAAATGCAATAAAATCACCCACCCCAAGAAATTATTGAAAATACATCACTAGAAGTCACAGTTTGAATTTTTTTTCTAAAAGTATAAAGGATGTTATAAATTATAACTACATAATATATATTTTTTCAAATCAAACATTAGTGATTAATTTAATATAACATATGTAAAACTGTAAAACACTTTATTATCATATGTATTCATTATCCATACCATAATTATGTACCTACACAACTATGAATACCATATTACTAATCAAAAAATAAATGTTTAAAAAAAATTACACTTACCTAGATGAAGTATCACTGAAATTCCCTCCATCCAGTAAACGAACTTTGGCAAACAACACAGCATTAACAAAAGGGACGGCTGTTAAATCTTCTAGGCAAAGATTAACAGTAAACTTATATCGTTTTTTCTTCACCATGAATGACATTTTGACCCTGTACATGCGTAATATTGTTAATAAAACCAAAATAATACATACAATCAAAAATTTCATTTATAATATATCTCAACTTGTTTTAAGTACAGATTGATCAAACCAAACGTCTATCACCTATCATTAATATGATAATGTATAATAAAATTTGGTAATAATGAGAAGTAAAATCAATATGAATACAACCATTAATAGCACTATTGACAAATGTGCGTATGCGTCTGTATAAATATCACAATTGTGTGTACTCAAAACTGTGTGAAATGCATTATGAACAAACATCTAAGTGTAAAAAAATAAACCTAACAATATTGACCACAGATAACAAGTTGATGAGACTATTGATGTAAATAAATGTAATACCTGCAGAAGCGTCAGTAGATGATCTACACGTTAAGCAGTATAGAATACATCTTTTGATAATTTCTTGACGCAAGAAGATTAAACACTCTGCAACACTCTATGTATTTTTTTAGAATATGATAAATTAATGAAAAAAAATGACTTGATGGTTCCCTCTAGATGATTTAAAACAGAAGGAAAACAAAAGTGAAAATTAAAAAATGAGAAATTTTTACTTAACAACCGACGACGAACAATTTTGTGACTAAAGCATAAATATATACACACATTCACATTTCACAGTTAAACATTATATACTACGAGCATATATATATATACGTATAAAATTATACATAAGTATAATATCTATATTAAATATTTTATTGCTATTTAGATCCTTACGGAAAGTCGACGTCGCCGTCGGGGCAAAACAATAACACTTGACAACAAATAACAATATCGGACGGATGGCAACGACTGAGACAGAGACACCGCCACCGTCGATCATATGTTTTTCATAGCTCACACCGACGCCATCTATCCGCGGAGTTTTGTCCACATTGTTAACGTAATAACATTGATTATTCTATAATCAATGGTAATTATATTATTTTAGCGCGTAGCAGAAAGGATCTGGTATAGGACGCGATATTAATAAAATTACTCAATGGAGTCAATCGCGAATCGTATCAATAGAATCAATTCATATTAAATCTAAATTAAATCTACATTGGGCAATAGACATAAATATGAAATACATTCCATGATAACAAAATAATTCGTATTTAGTTATCAATTGATGAACAATATACTTATGTACCTACACCTACACACAAAAAAATCGCTTTATATTATAGACTATACAGGGAGAACAGGCTGAATAGGGGCCAACGTCATTAGAGAAAGATGTTCTACAACTCGGTTCATTTATATACCTATTTTATACTATACAATATACATACGTCATTGATAGCGAGATAGAAAAAGAAGTTTGACAACAATTTTAGGAAAAAAATCGCATACCTACTTTAGATTCCATAATAATATGCGCAGTTATTAAATATCTGTTTCTTATAATGTTGGCACTTGGCAACCTACTATACTTAGCTATAGTTGAGTATGGAAGAAGCGTAGTGTAGGTACTATAAACTCCTCTTCTGATTCTTATTAATAAGAACAATTGATCTAAAAAAAAATTAATGTGGGGGAAGATGAAATCCTTAAAAATTACCACTAGATTTAGAAATACCGAATTTTCCAATGTCAAAAAAGTTACCAAATCACACCAACTGAAAGTCTAATATTTCTACCAAGTATGGGGTGTTACACCACCCAATGACCCCTAGGTCTGATATTGTCTACCGACTCCACTATACCTCACGTTTAAATTCTTTCTTACTTTTCGAACCATTTTAGTACCTACGATAAGAAAATTAATACTCAATAAAAAGAGTAACGTTTTTCTATATTATATAAAACAATATACCTATGAAAAAGTATACAACAATAAACAGACAATCAAATTGCATCTCCACAAAAAACCAAAGGTGAAAGGACAATAATAAAATTGTCTTAACCTATAATTAGCCCACGTCAGAGTTAAATTCTAGAACAAATTCAATTGATGTCAATTTTTTTTCACGTGACCCACAATCGAAAAATACCTAATCAAAATAATATTTACAAATAATTTATGCCATGAATAGAAAAAAATATTTTTAAAAATAAAAATATTAATACTGTAGAATTGGAATTTTTTACCTACTTATATGCTAGAACACACGAAATATCTTAAATAAATTTCCTTTTTTTTTTCTAAATGTTGAACCACATTCAATAATAACATTATTTTTTTCTCATCACTTCTGAAATCTAACATTGTCTTAGGTACTCTGAACCACATCTAAAAACCATGAAAATTTTAATTTCATGTCTGTTATACAATAATAGAATTACTGTTTGTCCATAAAACAAATTATTGTTTCATTTTTTTCATATTAACGATAGTCTCTAAATTTTTATTTTTTTCAACAGAACAATAGACATTGCTTATTAAGTAGTGCTCTTTAATTCGCAATTATTCTATGGTGGTAGATGAATCCTGTTAACTAGCATTTACAACACTAAAATATCTATAGAGTATAAATTATATATAATAAAAATTATGGTCTGAGTTATAAATTACTAAACATATTGACTAAGTTTACTAATGTTTGTGAAACTATTATTATTTGAATGATAACAGGTGCCGATGGACGGTGGTGGATGATCAAAACTCAAAATGATCTATTGCACAGGTGAACGCGGTTATTAGGAAATATATGGGCACCACTGAGTTAACAATTTCAGTTATGTACCAGATAAAAATTAATCTCAATAAAATGTATTGAAGTTCTTGACAGTGTGGAAGTGCCTATAAGTTTGCCATTGTGATGACTGTTTTTATAGTAGGTAGGTACCTAAAATATAAATACAATAATATAATTATTAAAATATGCATTAGGTATAATGTCTATATTTAATAATAAAGATAAATCCAACATTCCAATTAGATAAAATATGTTAGACTTATCATCTATTAATGAATTACTTGAGTATGCTTAATAAAAAACAATTTTTTTGTTTTACATTATTGATTATTGAACAATCATATTAGGTATATAGGTACTTAAAGAAGAATAAATAATTTAATGCTTTACAGTTTACATAGTATATGTTTGTTGCAAACCAAATATAAATAATGAATAATTGAACACGCATAACTTACAAAACTATTATTGATTTAAAAAATGTGTGTAGGTAGGTACCTACCACTTTAAAATATACAGTAGGTAGGTATACAAAAATAAAAAATAATGTTTGTTTATTTGAGTTTTAACTTACTTATGAAAAGAACTACTAACTTTTTTTTTAGATTTTTAGATTTATAACTTATAAGAAAAATTCTAATTTTATTGAAAAAAATAAATATACAATATTTAGTACAAATATAGATATTAACATTATTAACGTTGCTGTTACGAATAAAAAAAAAAAAAAAAACTGAGAGCTGAATACCTACTACATTATATTGAAAAAATAGTTTTCGGACAACTCATATTTTTTTTTTCTAAATCGTAACGGTCTACTTCATCATAGCTAGTGTATAGAGTAATAATGTAATTAATATTATGTGTTACTTGTTTTATTAGGTACTCAGTATATTACTCTCTCAATCACTCTCAATTTGAGCTAAACCTACAGAAATTGTATTTTTATTTTTATGAAGAATTTATTTTCAAACTTGTCAATATCATACTAAAAAAATTAAAATTAATTTGTAGTAAAATATTTATGAAATTACACTTTAATTTACCCAAAACTTGAAAAATATATAATATTCATCTTAAGTTTTTCTTCAAATAGTAATTATTGAGAGATTGGTTAAAAACAATTGTTCCGACTAATTATTATTATCAATTATTATTTATAATTTATGTTCATTATTATGACTGTGTTAGTTGCAAAACACAAATTTATGCTAGGTAAACAAGTATTGAACGTTTACCACACAACACGTTATGGTATTATAACAGGTAATACACGTATACATTTTGTCCGTAAAAACGATGGAGTGCATCGAAATATATTAACTGTTTATAAATGTTTCTAAAAAATTAAGAATTTAAATAAAATTAAATTAAAATGCAATTATATGGTAAAAACATTTGATAAACGTTTAAGCAATACATTTATAAAACTAAGTAATATTTCCAATTCCGACAATGTATAGAATATCTATACGTCGGCCAAGGCAAATAAATACTTTGAAAACAATTTAAAATTGTTTTTACAACTTATATAGAAGTGAATACAGAATTAGTAACTCGTAATTAAATTTTATAAATTTAAATGTATAAGGTTATTCTATTTTTTTGAAGACTGCTGCGATTTAAATAAAGTGGATATAATATATACTTCCTACTTACTAGTCGCTATAGTACAGTAGCGTAGCCAGAATTTTTGTTCAGAGGAGGGGGGGACTGATCAATTTTTTACTTAGCTGTAGTTTACTTAGGTTCTTCCATAATTTGAACATGCAGATGCTGAAGTTTTATTTTAGATTTTTGTTCCTATAACCCTTAGCATATATTGATTTAATATACTTGTATACCTACTTTAAATACTTTGGATATTTTATTTTAATAGTAATATACAATAATTTTTAAATTGTCTTAAAATTTTGGAGGGGGGTGGGGCTACAGCCCCTCAGCCCTCCCCCTGGCTACGCCACTGCTATAGTATAATTGTGTTAGTGCATGTCGGCATGTCACTATGTCGGTCATGTCACCGTGTTAAGATTAAAAATCGTTTAAGAAATTCTCATCAGAGTACTCGCGCACTCATTAACATTACAATATTGAAATTAAAACAATTATTTTTTCTCTTTAATAGTAGGTACCATCAATATTAAAATCTAAAAATACATGAAATTATTATTATTTATTAATTTTTAAATTTTAAATAGGTACGAGTATAAGAAAAAATAACCTGGAAGAAAATGAGAACGAACAACCAAAAAAAAAAATTTTTCGCTCTAATTCATAGTTGAAATATGATCATACAACTTGCACTGTAAACCTACTAAGGGTGAACAAATGTTGTTTAATTATTATGCTCAATAAAAATGATGCTCCTTTACGCTTAAAAATTGTATTGGTCATTTTAAGAAACTGCCTGCTCAGAAAACTTAAACGGTCTCGAAAGTCATAAAAGCTCTGACAACTGTCACTATACCTAAATGTAAGATATGTATATCATCATAATTTTAATCGCTATTGCTCATTTAAAAATTTTAAGTTATGTGTTGTTTTCTCATATTTTTTGTTTACTTGAATCTTAATATTTGTGAATTCTGCAATCTGTAATTTTTGTTCAAGACGTAAAGTTACTTTGAATCGACACATTAAAGACAAACATATAAAAACCTAGTTTGGTCATTTTGTAAATCTGACATTGCCATATGATAGGAATCTAACGAGGAAGACAATCCTTGAATGAAGGCAAAATTTAAAAAGAAGATAAAAAATAAATTTTTCATTTTAATGATTAATGATGATAAGGTAAATGTATCTTTATTTTTTCAATTTTTTATGAATTAAAATTCATTGTATAAATCATGATATTTAAAAAAAATTATCGCCACAAATTTTGATCAAAATTATTAATTACAATTACTAAAATTACGTTGAAGCATAAATGTACATACATTTTCAATAACTTGTCTTAAAAGTAGCAGTAGGCAAAAAATAAGAATAATACAATGCAGTGACAGCACCAGGATTTTTTTCTAGGTAGGGCCACAAAAATGAAATTTAAGCAAAAAATGATATATTTATAAAAAAATATGTAATTTGAAAAATGATATTTTATAATTTTTAAAAACTATATAATATTATAATATAGAAATATATTAATCTAAATTACAAACAGACTGTACAGTGAACTAAAAAATACAAATACCATTATTTTTTACTTATGAAAAATGAGAATATTGGTATGTCTAATGTTAGGCCAATGGTAGGGCCAGACATTTTCAAATAGGGCCGTGACCCTACCTGGCCCATCCCTAGCGCCGCCACTGATACAATGACAATTTTTAAATGCATTAATTAGGTACAGTATGAAAAATCGCGGAGAGTATTTAAACGACATATCCATATAAATGGTGACTATCAATTTAAAATTATGAACGATAAATTCATTTCTTATAAAAATGTAATATATTTTTAATGAATTGTTCAATTTACCGTTTATAGTTTTAATAAATATATTTATTTATTTATATGATATAAATTATGATTTATGGTTATGATAATTTATGAGTTATAACTTGTATTTACTTTCATATTTTTAGTAGTTATATCATTTTTATTAGTGTATAAATTATGATACTATTTTAGTTCCTGTATAGTATATACATAATATACATTAAATAAATAAATATCTCTATTTGTCTAGTAATCAGTATACATGCTTTAAGCATATAAATAAAGTAAAATCCTTGCAGTATTCATAATAGTAACTAGTAAGCATAGACTAATTAGACTATTATATATATATTATACACACGCACCGAACACAAAAAATTTTGAATTTATGAACTACAAGTATGTAAATAGCACAAATAATACACACCTAGATGCTGTGGCTACTGACTTGGATATTAAATATTAGGGGACCTAAACTGGTGGTTTGCATTTGAACTGAGAACACATTTTTTATAGTTTCTGATATTCATTCATATAATTATAAAATATATAATATAGTTTTTACATTTTTATAAATAAAATGTTTATTGGTTATTCATTTTTTACATGAAAAAAAATTTATCAAAGTTGTTTCAGACTATTGAGGTTTAGTAAGTTTCAATGCGAACGCTTGTAGAAATTAGTTGGTAACTCGTAATTTATATGATAACAAATCATAATAAATATATAGATATAAAAGTATAAATGTAATGATAGTCATTTTATTACTCAATAAAAATAAAGAGTAGAACAAAGCTTTAAAGTAATTAAAACCACATAAGAGAAAGACAACATTAAATAAATAATACAAATTGTTTATGTTTTCTTCAATCCAGTGTATTCCATCCCCACAAGAGGATTAGCTTTTTTCGCATGATATTTTTTATATCCAACTTGTTTTTTCTTATAATACGCTTTATCTTTCTTTTTAGTACCTTTGTCTTCTTCTTCTTGGTCTTTTATATATTCTTTTAAGGAAGTAGGTACCATATAATCAGGGACATCTGCCATATGATCTTGTAGTTTCACTGTATGTAAAGCTTTGTCATGTCTCAAAGACAGTAAATCACGAGGATTTTCTTGAAAATATCGCTGTATAAACAATGTAAATTTATAAATTAGATAAACTTGATAATATTAAGTTATATAAAAAATAATCATTATTTTACTTTTAATTTTTTTGAATTTAACATTTCAAATTTTATTTCTTTTAGTCGAGCTTCTCGGACAGCAATTTTAGTAACAGCTCGCCAAGCATCTTTAGCTCGGTATCTAAATCCTTCAACTTCTTCTAGTTTAAAGTTAAATTCTTGAAATATGTCATTTTGTTCTGAAATACCTTGTTTTATGTAATCTTCCACATCTTTTAATAAATGTTGTTCTTTTATATTTAAAAAGGATATGGCTGTGCCCTAAATAAATAACACAAGAAATTAATTATTTAGAAAATTATATCTAAAAAAAAAACTTTCATACTTTATTTTTTCCTCTTGCTGTACGGCCAACTCTGTGTATGTAAGAATAAATATCTTGAGGAAAATCAAAGTTAATAACAATTGACACAAATTGAAAATCTATTCCTCTTGCTATACTAAATTCTTTATCATGTTTCCGTTTACTAGAATAAGAAATAAAAATAAATATTTGTTAGTATTATTCAATTAAATTTTTAAAAGCTAGATTTTGTTTTTACCTAGTCTTAGTTGAAGTTATTTCATGTTCTTCATCTAAAAATTTTTCATCTGATGCTATTATTATGTCATATATATTATCATTAAATTGATTAATTGTATGACATCGACAACTAGCCGGAAGTTCAGAATTTAATACACAAGTATGAATACCAAATTGTTCCAAAAATAATTTTAACCTTACAAAAAAAAAAAAAATGTATATATAATTATAATCAAACTTCAATAAAATTGAAAAGTATACTAACTTGTAGCATTTATCTACAGAATTAACAAATACTATAGTTTTTCCTTTTACAAGTTTTAACTTAAAACAACAGTATAAAATTACTGCTTTATCTTCTTCTTCAGCATTTAACTTGTAATGAGTTAATTGTGATAATGGAGCCAAATCAGGTTCTTGCAGTTTTAATATGACAGCATTTCGTAGAAGCAACTTTTTTAATTCTAAAACATCTTCTGACAATGTTGCACTAGCCAAAACAGCTTGATAAGTTTTTGGTAAAAATCTATTGCACACCAAGGGTATATTTTATCATTTTAAATAGAATCAAAATTTGACTTTTTGTTTTTACTCACTTTATAACTTCTTTAATTTCCTCTTCAAAGCCAAATGAAAATACCAAATCGGCTTCATCAACCACCAGTGTTTGAAGTTTTTTAAGAGTGAAGTTTTTTGCTTGTAAATGAAGCAATGCTCTGGCTGGTGTAGCAACAATAATATCAGGTGCTATATTTAATAAAGGCTGTTGTTCTTTCATATCAATCTAAGTAAATTAATAAAGTAAGTTTATATTTTAGATTCTCAATGGAATGATAAATTTATTGGTTTATCAATATTGTTTTTATATTATTAATGAGTCACCAGGTTATGGAAAAGTAAAAATACTTCAGAAAAAAAATATCCTTAGAATTATTAGCTGACATTTCTAATTTGAGGAGAAACATTTTATCTCTATTCAGAACTGTTTTTTGCATACAATAATTTATCATTGAATTTAAATTTAATATATTAATGATTGTGGGGACCTACTCAATGGAGAGATACATTTGGTGCTTACTTTATCAGCAGAGCAACTGCTATGATTTATTTTAATACAGAAAGCATCGATTATCCACACTACAAAATGTGTAAGATTTATTAATTTTATAATTGGAAATTTATTTTAAATAAATAAATATATTTCCTATTTTTAACATAATACATATTTTACTTTATATCATACTATACTTATATATAATGCATAAGTATATCAGTTTTATTTCTTATTATGTAAAACATTTGAATTTATGGTTATTGTATAATTTTAACCATTGATTGATTATCCACATCTCTTTCAATTATAATTAGTGTAAATAATAGATGCTCTACTATTTATTAATAACTTGGACCTTAAAGTTATTTAGTTATAAAAAAAAAAAAATTGTATCATATAATAATATAACTATAAATTTAAATTTAATTATCAATTGAGTTAATACTAACTTGATCAGATATATCAACACATTTAACAACTCTTGAACATTTTATGGTTAACTGAAGTATATTCTTAAAAATCTGGTTACATAGTTCTTTACTTGGAGCTAATATTAATGCTTGTGTACAATAGTCATCAGGATTTATCTAAAACATTAGTTAAGTTATGGAATGATAATAATTATTGGTAATAAACTTAAGAAATTTTAAAAATCATTGATATGTATTGGCAATGGATCATTTTCTTACATCTTTGTACTCTAATATTTTTTGTATTACAGGTATAACAAATGCTGCTGTTTTTCCAGATCCAGTTCTTGCCCTCACCAACATATCTTTGCCTTCCAACAGGAGCGGAATACCACGTTCTTGAACTAATGTGGGTTCTGTCCAACCCTGATTCGCAATTGCCTATAGGAAAATAAATTGTAAAAGAAACCAGTCTTGTAAATTTGGATTAGATTTCAAAAAAAAAATCTATTTGATAAAAATTAACAATGTAAATAAAACCCACTTTAAGTATACGATCGTCTATACTCATTTGATGAAAGTTAATATGAGATTCCATGATCAATGGAATAGGACAAAAAACAAAGCTTAAAATTAAATTATGAAAACAACAATTACATCGACAAAAAAAGAGCACGTGCTAGAATGAGAGTTGATACTAAGCAGTAAGCGGGTCTGACGTCTGAAAGTGAAACGTGATTCATAAACTGTGATAAGCATTATCAATTATTATCTATTATCAAGCCATGGGAACACGGTCTTAGAACACGGATAATAGATATACGGTCGAAGCCAAACACCGCTAGCCAATTAAAAACGATTATTGTTATATGACGTCACAATAGACCTAAATTCTCGCGGCTGCACGGCAATACTACGGACGACAAGCGTATTTAATATATATTTTCATCTTTGAACTTAAATTGATTTTTAATTTAATGTTTCTTTAATACCAACTTGGTTTTTATTTTTTTAATGAAAAGTATACCTATACTATGAGTAATATTTGTAATTAATTAAATAAATAATGAGTTAATTACACTAATTAACATTCAAAAAAATAATTGTTCAATCATTTTTATGTAGTAATAACTTAAGGAGTAATATTGTAGTTCTGGAGATTTTTTTTCTAAGATCGCGAATTATTTCCTGGGGTTCTTAAGATTGTTATTCTGTTTACCATATTTTAATTACGTATTTTAACATATAAAATATTATGGATATCAATGAATAGTATTGAGTGATTTAAGAGACTGATATATTTAAAATTAACTGAATTTATTTAGCTTTGTGAATTTTATTTTACATAAATACATTAACATAAATTTATAATACAAACATTTAATAATAATAATGTATTTGAAACAAATTATGCAAAAAATAAGATAAGAATTTACAAGTTCAAACTTTAATCTTACAAATACAATATATAACCAATTAATAATTTTTACACAAATAAAAGTATAATAAATACCTATTTACATCATATTTAAATTATATATATATTATCATATTTACACATTTACATTAATTAATTAAGAATCAGGAACAATTAATATAAGTAAAAAAATATTATAATAAGGTTTAAATACTATTTTTTTTAATATTACAATCCCATACAATATTTAAGTTATTATTTTTTTC
The DNA here is from genome assembly GCF_002803265.2 of Melanaphis sacchari. Taxonomy (NCBI): domain Eukaryota; kingdom Metazoa; phylum Arthropoda; class Insecta; order Hemiptera; family Aphididae; genus Melanaphis; species Melanaphis sacchari. Next base: position 5,272,676 of record NW_020270469.1, on the reverse strand, counting down.
ATTTTTTTTAGTTGATTTTCTATCTGTGCTTGATGTTTTTTTACCTTCAGATCTTTCAGCTATAAGATTATCATTCAGCAGTTTAATTCTAATGTAAGTCCTTTGGAGAATAAACGCTTTAATTAAATCTTCAGGCACATCACATTTTTTTTTTATTAATTTAGTTAATCTTTTAACAATATTTGATTCGGTATCAATTTTTTCTTTGTGAAACTTTTTAAAGAGGGTTTCAAAAACTTTAGCTTGCTTAACCCAATCCGTAGACGGTTCAGTTAAACCACCAAATGACAGATGTTGAACCCAACTTGGTGCGCTATATGAATGATCTGGTTTTTTGTCTTTGGTATAACAACCCAAGTGGGGATATTTGTTTTTGAATTTACGGGCAAGCCAACCACACAAATAAATAAAACCATCTTCTTCATTAGTTGTTGGAAGATTATTTTGTGTTGATGATGATTCAGATGATGACAAACTGCTATCAGATAAATCATTTTCTTCGTTATTGAAAGGGATGTTAACATCTGCAGTTGCCATTACATTTGCTACCAAATATTCTTCCAAATTTAATTTTTCCTGTGGTGTTTCAATATTAAGTTTGTCCTGTACTACCCCCGGGTTTTTACCGAGCACAATTATTCTAATTCTGTACATTGCATTTAGGGGAGTAGGGTGGTCATTAAGTCCTCCCCGACTTCTAATTAAAGAAAAAAAACTTTCAAGACTATCTTGATTAAGTCTGTGAGTGACTATATAAGATATATTATATTTATCTTTCAAATCTTCAAAAAGTAATTGAGTAGATTTTATGGAAATCAAAATTCCTTTTTGAAATGTTTGTAAAGTATTTTTGCCTGCACATCTCATTGAATATATTACCTTATACATTTTATCCAAACAATTATTCTGGTCTTCTAAATTTAAGCCATAAGGCTTTTTGGTGCACAAAGTTTCAGATGGTGTATACGAATTCATTATGTCAAACCAGTTACTTACAACTTCAATAAAGTGACCAGTATTTTCCGATAATACCTGATTTAAACCTGGTTTATAATGGATCAAAGCTGTAGCAACACTATGGGAGAGTAATTGTGCGGCTAATCCGACATTTTGTCTCTCGGCCTTTACACATTCCAAATGTTTCTGTGATAATCTATGACAAACTGAAATTTCTGTATTAGTTACTTTAAGTAACTCTTTTAATGGTGTTGCATTTATCATACAACCGTCTGAAAGAATAAATCCTGTGTCTAAAAGCCAATTTCGAATTAGTTTAAGAAGATGTGGGGCATCTGCCAAAAAATAAATTTTTTCTTTTGTGTTAGGATGTAGAAAATATGTTTTGTCAATAGTTATACCCAACTTCTTCCATAACCCAACATTACCACCACCACAATCAGATACACAGGCAACCACATTATATGAATTTTCATATAAAATAGATATAGCTTCAGACAGAATTTCCGGTGTAATTAATTGATCAAAATTGACATATATTGGTTGTTTCCAATTCTTAAAGATGCCTCTCACCATGATTACTTGCATTTGACTGTGGGGCCCTATGACTTGATCGTTTTTTTTATCATACTCATAAGCTGATAATATCTTCATTTCATCAAATTGAATAATACACAATAATTCAATACTATTTAAATTTAGCGCTGCTATTTTCATTATTCTAATAACGTCAACCAAAATACCCTGACGGAAATTTAATCTGGAAGCCCATTTAACTAAAGTTGATACATGTGGCAATGGATAGTTCAATTTGTTTCTTAGATAAATGTAACACCTTTTACTAAGATATCGTAATGTAAAAGCTTTTGAAATATCTTCTGTGCTCCAAATCACTTTTTTTTTCTTTTTAGTTATTAATTGTAATTGTGTTTGACTGAACACTATTTTTAAAGATTCATTTAAGATATGAGTTTGCGAAGCTTGTTCCCCAAATTTTTGAGAAAGAATATTACATTTTTTGTTCAAAGTATTAATACGATTTTTTTGAAATCTATTGAATTGAGATAAATGTTTATACTTTGTTTTCAATTTGTCATGGTCGTTAAGTAATTGTTGGTACTTATGTTCAATTGATTCATTAATTAAAGTAGGCAACTCTTCGTGTACTTTATCTTCATCTTCTTTTGCTATATCTTTATTCTCTTGAGTTGGTAACATTAAACTTTGAACAATAGTTGCATTTTCACGCATATTTGCACGTACTTGTCTAGATGATAATGTATTAGTTAACACATTTGGTAAATATTTCTCTTTTAAATGTTGTGTTGGAATAGCTAAACAAAAAAAAAAAAATTAAATTAAGGTTAATAATTGTAAAGAAATAAAATATTATAATAAATAATTGATACCATTTTGTTTTAATTTTCTTTTTATTTTGATGTTCATTAATTGGCTTCTCAAATCAACTTCAAAATCGTTTTCCAAAAAATGTACACTACAAATTGTACTGGTCTTATGATTCCACTTATCTTTTCTACGGCAGGCATTAATCCAAACATGGCATAGTTTTTGATCTTTTGGAAATGTATGATAAGATATGTTAGAATTTTTTTTTTTTGTTTCCTGTAAACTATTTGAGCAAACAGCAACAGCACATCTAGTTCCTGGCATCTAATTAACAATATAATTATCAGTAATTTATTAATTGTTAACATTTTATTTTTTAATAATTTATATAGGTATCAATTCAGGAACCTTATTACTTAATGTGCAAGTATAATAATTAACACATATTTAAAAACAAGATTGATCCATAAATTACTATAATATAATTCTTTACAGTTTACATAGATATGTAAAGTAATTATAAATGTAAGTAATAACTTCAAAGATAGATTATAGATTTATTATTTAAACTTCTACAGTACATTGTAATTTGTAACAACTAATATTCTAATATTGTACAATTACTTACTTTAACGTTCAATTAATTGTTTTATTCTTCTTTGCAATAAGTCGACAAGTAGACGGAAACAATGTTAAAAAAAAAAAAATAGTTGGTAAACACTAAACAATGATAGAGTTTTGGCGCATTACTGCATTAGCGGGCTAGCGGCTGGATTGCGGAGGTCTATTCTGACGTCACGCTCTTTGAAACCACGCCCCCCAAACAACACAATGCTTCGACCGTATATCTATTATCCGTGGTCTTAGAAGACCGTGAATGCAATTCTATATAGTCATGGTATCAAATGATTGGTTACGGGTTTGGTTGATTGGTTGGTAATTCAGTGATTATTGACTAAAAACTCGGTTATAGGTATATTTTCAACTGTGACCAAAAGTAAAAAGGTACAAGACAATTGACGTGAATAGACAATACTACAATAGTGATAAACTTAAAACTGATCACTATGATAATATGATAATAAGATTAAGATATATTAACATTTAAATTAAGATAATTAATTAACTAATAACTATTAAGTTAGATGTTAGATTTATAATTATTTTTATTTTAACTAGTACATCATTTTCTATGTGTACATAATTCTAAATTTTTTCCTACGTAGTTTATTAGTGTTTTAAATAACTGAACATAAAGACACATTTGAAAAATATCATGGTAAGAAGTGTTTTGATATTTAAATGACATTTTTTTATCACAATAAATTCCAGTGTGAAGATGAATGGTCAGATATTGAAATACGATTTGAAAAAGAAGGCATTGACTATAGCCGTTTGAAGACTGAGGAGAAATTGATTCATGTTTGGAGATGGTTAGTTGATGCTGATATTAATTTACAGAATGCAAGGAAAATGATTGAAAAACTTCGTTTAAAGCAGAATGAAGAATTGGAGGTAAGTTTTGTTATATTTTATGTTTTAAATTTCATAAACAATAACTAATGATTACTAGGATATGGAAAATTATATGGTTCATGTACGAGTACTTGCTGATAAACGAATTGATGATATGGAAAAAACAATGTCCATTTTTGCAGAGCAAGTTGCAAGGCTTGAATGTGAATTAAATAGTTTAGAGTCGATAGATGGTGATAATGTCTGTGAAAAGGTAAGATGCAAATAAATGTTGTTATATGATAAATAACTTATTGTTAGAACTTTTAACTTTGCATGGCATTTTAAAAATAAAATAAGTATAGGTTCAAAGTAAATATTATCAATACATTTTTCTCACCATTCATATATTTGATTTTCAATGCAAATAACTAGGGAATGAACATGGTTAATAAATAAGATTTTTTTAATTTTCAAGTTTTAATGTAAAAAATTAAAACTGAAATGTCATTGGAAAGTAAGTTTTAAAATAAAATGTTTATTATCAATACTTCTTGTCTTTTTAGGTTTCAAATTTGATTCTTAGTTACACATCTCTTGTAAACGAAGTAAATGTGTTAAAAAAATTTAGAAGTTTTGATGCCAATGGAATATGTAAAGAATCTGATGATGTTTTAATAATTGAAATGATTAAAGTAAACATCTAACATTATACACCAATTATAACATAAAAAATAAGTTTATATTTTTAATAAGTTATTACTTTTAGATTTCTGCTGAAAAAGAGTCTTTAAAACGACAAGTTAAAGAATTGGAAGAACGGATAAGTGTCTATGAACTGGCTAAAACAGAATATAACACTCAACTGATATCTATGGAGGTATTATTTTTGTATATTAATTTTAACTTATTAATACCTAATCTTATTCCTATTAGATACAGAAGAATTTATTTAAAAATAATTTACAACTATTTTTTTTTAATACTTAAAACACAATTTAAAACTAAAACATAGCTTATTAATTATTATACTAAATGTATAAACAATTAATTATAAAAAAAAATGTTTTGTATACAAATTTAACTTTTTCATTAATTATTTTTTATTGAATATGCACTCTTAGCTATCAGAAAGTTCAAACAAAATTGATGGGAAAGATTCTCTATTAGGTAATTGATATTTTCTCTAGATATGCCTTTGCAATTACTATCCTGTGATGACGATGAGTTATAATAACTATTGACAGTTTTATATTTTAATAGTTGCTAATTTTGACTTCTAAGTAAATTGAATATAAACATTTTTGTTTATGTAATAAGAGATTAATTAAATTAGGTATTCATTAAAGTTTGGAAGTTGACAAGTTCTTTTCATCATTTAATTTTGTGAACTAAAATAATGTTATTAAAAACCAAATATCTTTTCATCAAATAAAAATGTAAACATTGATGTGTTGAAAGAATAATAAAAATGTTTAATTATATATTTTAGATAAATTTTATTAAAAATGAAAAAATAATCAACTTCTGAACAATAAATTTTAATTTTAATCTAATTTTGTTGTGCATGACAAGTGATAATTTTCAAGTTTATTATGTTTGAAATATGAGCATGAATATTTTTGTATAACTATTAAGTATTGAAAATATTTTTAACTGTTTATAAATAATGAACTGAAATACATGATACAAGCTTATTGGAAGTAATGTCTTTCAATTTGTGCTTGGTATTTAAATTATGTAACTACATAATATGTGAATGCTTTTTCTTAAGTAACGTATGATAAATGATCAAATTAGCAAGAGTTTTAAATAAGTAACTAATCCTTTTTTTATGTTCTACAATTCCTTATTTATACTTAATAAGCTTCTTTGAACAATATAATATCCAGTACATGGATATTATTGAACCCTGAATGAAGCATTATTGAATAATGAAATGCACGAACTAAAAAAAACACCCCTAGAGAATATATTATTATTATGTGTGATAAAATATTTAATTAATACTGAATGTTAGTATTTATATTAAATAACATTTATTAAGCATGTAATTTTTAAATTTTAAGTAGTTTATAAAAATAATTATTATTTTTAACATGATTTAAGTTTAAAAGTATTACTTATTTGACTAAATTATGTGCTACTGATATTTATATTTGAATTTAGTTTTTAAAGAAAATTAATGAAAAATCTTTAATTTTATATTTTTAATTAATTTTATTTAGATAATTCATTATCTTGGAACAGAAATATAACAAACGATGATACATCAAGTATAAGTATTCAGTTATTTAGGTAATTAATTATTATATAAGTTTTTTTTTCAGTTTTATTTAATAATTTTGTATTTTTAGTGATAGAACCAAATCAGCTAATCATTTTTGTAATGATTTCACACAAGAAGAAAAGAATGATAATCAAAAACAAAATGTTAATGAAATAACAAGAACTTTTGGGTATATAGTTTAATTTTTTTAGATTGCTTTATTTTTAATAATTATTATTTAAAAAATTATGAAAATTATCCAAAAATATGTTCAGTTTAGATTAGAAGTATCCTTAAATTAACCTTCCTTAAAAATAAGGATTATAAATATTTATTAATTGTTTATGAAAATTATAGTCCAGATTCAACACCACCAAGTCTTTTATTTAGTGAATCAGCAACTCCACGACAAATTTCAACTATTTTAACAGATGGAATGATAAATAACCAATCAGATGAACTAAAAAAAATTAAAGTATTATAAGTTTTTAATAATTAATAGGATACAGCATATAACAATTTATAAAATAATAACAAAATTAAAATAGTTAAAATATTTCTTTTTTTCAATAATTTAGAGTTAAATTAGTTCTTATTATATTAATTATGTAAATAACTATTTAAGGCGGAGTTAGATGTGCATAAGACCTTGGTGTCATCTCTTGGTGAAAAATATAATGCACTGGCACTTAAACATTTACAGTACAAATCAAAAAGAAAAATGCAAATTGAAGCTTTAAAGTAAGTAATAAACAGTCCAGAATTATCTAATTTTCTTGTAAATATATTTATATTTTATGTTTAATAATTAACTTTTATTTGTCAGAGGTAATTTAGAAGCTAGTCAGTGTCAAATGGAGTCGCTTAAGACACAATTAAGCATACAAAAACGCAGATTAAAGACAGAAGAAGAATTTCGCAAACAAGTAGAAACAGATTATAGATTATTGCAAGATGAAAAACAAAATATTGATTTTCGGTAGAAATAAACTCCAATTTTATTTTTTATTATATCTAAAGTTATATATTTTGGTTTTTTAGAATTGCAATGTCAGAAAATGAGCTACGAAATATGACAAGACACCTTAGTGTATTGCACAAAAAAGTGGCTATGTTAGAGAGTGCTAATGCTGATTTATTGTCAAAATATTTACAACTTGTCTATAAAAATTCACATATACCAAAAAGCACTACATGTGATTGCATTTTAACAGCTACGTCCGATGATAAATAAAATTTACTGCTGGTCACATTTTCATTTTAATGTAATTCTTTAAATTTTCAAATTTTTTGTAAGAATTACAGAGGAGAAAATTCTTTTGACTATTTAAAACAATTTGACTTTCATTATAAATTTATTCAAATGTTATTTTATTACACACTTTAAAAAATATAATATTTAATTATAAATATATTATACACTTTAAATAATAATATGTTTGTTTTACTACACTTAAAATTTAAAAGCTTACATTACTTATTAATTGAGTGTTATTCATGTAATTAAGTCCTTCCATTAATATTGTGCCAAATAATAAAAATATTTTCAAAAATAAAATATTGATTTTTTTCAAACGTTAAGTTTGTTGTTATCTGTTGTTGCTTCTGCTACACTATACACCCCTTTGAGAAGTTTTCCTTGATTCTGTGATGGTTCTTTTGGTGGAAGATAAGGACCACGATCACCAGCATACACATAACTAAACGTGATAAAGTTAAGGTATTCTTTTTAATATATGTATAAATATTGTAATAATTTAAAAAAAAATCTTTAAATAACAAAATAGTACTTCTTTTACAATATTACTATGTTATAAATGTTGTAATATAAATAACAAATATTATAAAAACTTGGGTATTTAAAGGATACGGCAGTCGAAGTACCCAATAAGTACTCTGTGTAAGTTCAATAGGTGTATCAAATCCCGTTACAAATATTGGACCACCATTTTCATCAGGTTGCACCATGGGATTTAAAGTTATATGAACAGGTGCTTTAGGAGTTACAACGTGGATTCTCATTAACTGAGCCATTAAAGGAGCTGAGCTGTAAAATAAATAACATTTTATCTTCAAATCAAATTTTCATACAAGTTGAACAAAATATTTAATACAATATAAGTTGGAGTTAATATATGTATTACCTGCAAGGGCACGGGAAGTACAATGGCATATCTGAATTAGAGACCTTATTTCCATTTTCTTTTACGATACCACTACCTGCAGTAGTTAATATCTTGTCAGGTGCTGAACACATAAATCGATGTCCTCTTGGGCATTCATATTCAACTCCAATGAAAATTTTAACAGAAAATTCTATATCAACAATTGTGTTATTTAATTTTTTGATTTGTAATACTAAAATGATTTAACACAATTGCTTTATAATATCACCTCGAGAACCTTTAGTTTTCCGCCCTCGCTGAATAGGAGATGAATTAATTTTGTTTCTATCAGAATTCCAGTATCGATCTCTAGGATGATGTTCTAATCGAACAGTAACATCCCAAGGTAGAAGATAAGCTGTAGAATTTAAAAATCCAGGATGTTGTGTTTCTTGAAGTCCTATATTATGTGAATACAAACAAGACGAGCCTAGACATACTAAAGACCAAGATGGAAACTGAGGCAATAAACTATTAGGCGATTCGGTATGCAACATGCCTGGCAAGTATTCTGTCGTGCTTGGTTGTCGAACTAATGATTTTTCTGAAAAGATAAATGTATGATAAATATTAGTAGTCAATAAATCAATTAATAATTTATCAATATTACCTTTTGTGTCACCATCTGTATCAGTTACTCTAATAACAATCTGATTTCCTGAGATAGTGTCTTCATTCTTTTGCATATTTATCAACTCAACAGAAGTAAGACCCTGTCTATCAGGAAGTTCCCTATTTCGAGATGTTTCGCCCAAAATTTCATTTATTGGATCTACAGAATGACAACTGGCAAAAACTCCTATTCATAAAATGTATATTTCAGCACGTTAGGTATTATAATATTTTATATAAAATAATAAAACAGTTTAGGAATACTTTAAAAATAAAAAAAATAAAACGTTTATTTACCTCCTAAACTTAATACTTGAGTATGGCCCATTTGAGTTGGAGTGTGTAATAAACCGGCACTGTTTTTTCTACCAGCAATCACAGGAGGCTTTGCAAATAATTGTGCCGCTCTACACAAAATTTAATCAACATAGATAATGGTTAATGCACAAGTTTACTCAAAAATCTCACCTATAGTCTTGTGTACTAGGTTGGAATACTGGAAAATTAATTCTGTCTAAACAACCACAGACACAATCATTGGCCATAATTTGATAAAAATCATAGTTTGCTGTCCTAATTGTAAATGGGTCTTCACGAGTACCTTGCTTATGACCACAGTTGCATGCTGACAAGTACATGACACTACTTGAATGTTCCATAGTAGGTAGTTCATCCTTATTAATATAACTGTAAAACCAATAAAAATTTATTTTCAACTGATGAACAACTAAAATTATTCCCAATGAAATTTATAAACATGAAAAATTATAATTAGAAAACGTTTAACATCAAGTTTTTGCTATAAATTATTTAACTCTTAACATTTAGATGTATTAATATCATTGTTATGTGTTATGTTAATCGAGTGAAAATGTCTTTGTGCATTTTTTCATGTTATATTTTTAGCAAATATTATAATAGTAGATATCTTAATATAGTCTTTACGTTAATATCCTGAAATATTAAATGTTTACCAAAAACTATTAATAAGTATAAACAATACAAAGAAATTATCATGAATACAAAAAAAACATAACTATTTACTTCTTACAAGTTTAAAATAACATGTTATTCCACACCATGCAAATAATGTATATCTTTTTACTAATTAAAAAATATTAAGCCTAATTAATAAAAAAGCAGAATAAATAAAAATAATATTTTTGGATTACTGAAGTTTTAGGTTTATTATAACAATGAATTAAAATAGTTTTATCAAACAAATAATAAATTCAATAATTAACAAATATAACAATACATCGCTATGATATGAATGACACAGTTCTGAAATCTTTTATTTCTATAAATATTAAGTTTAGTACATTCAAATTATAGACTACTTTTATTGGTCATAAATTCATACATATTTGATTTTAATATTACTTCAAATTTATAGTTTATGAACAATATTTTATTTTTTTAAAAATCCATAATTATTTAAAAGTAATGTATAAATAATATAATCAAAAAAGAGAACAAAAAGTATAATGACATTTTGTATGGAGAACCTGAGTTATCAACATCAGTATATTATTATATAATATTGTATCTCACAAATGAAACCTTTTAAGATTGCAACCCTTTATACATTTAAAAAAAAATGTTGAATCAATAATAAAAATAATATTATGCAGCGTCTACAGTGCCGAGTTTTTTCTTTAAATAAAAAAAATTTTGATACATCAAAAAATTAAAATAATACATTTTTTTTTTCTAAGTATTACAAGGGCTTAGCATCTGATTTTTGTGTCCAAAAACATATTTTTATATGAGTAACACATAATAATTTTAAAAAAAGTTAATAATTGTATTATGATGAATAGTTAATGAAATAATATATTATGGTAATAAATAAAATACACTCAAGCATTATTTGTGTAACTTATCATTCTGTGTAAGATATAGATACATTCTTCATAAGAGATAAAATAAATGGAAACTGGGAATAATTGATAATTATATTATCAGCATAGAGGAAATAAACATTTACAATAGTCCTGTTCCAAATAAACATATACATTTTGTAGCATTTCAAACATTATGTATAAAGAAATTTAAGGAGTGTACAATGTTCTAGATATGAAAATATCAATAGTTATAGTGGGAACATTTTTGAACGTTAAAATATTAAGTCTTTTATCTACAAGAATAATGTAGTTTTGAATTTTCTAAATACTTCTCATGCAAATATAAATACTAAGTAATATTAAAGAATTAATTATATTATAGCAAGCATTGTTAACCATCTTGGTTTAAATAATAAAAACTACTTGTCATCTTGCTCTGGTTCCTTGATAGGTCCATCAACAGTACCCCCTTTGTGCAAAGGCTGTGTACATGGATTTCCAGTCAATGATAGAGTTTCACACATTTGACGACCTGATTGCCAAAATTTATCACAGTCTTGAACTAAAATTTGAATATAATCATCGAGTAAAGGCCCACGGGCATGTTGAGCAAACACTGAAAGTGCTTGAGCTACCTTTAATACAGAAAATAATACACATTTTACTTAAACCCCTTAATTGTCTCTTATAAAATCATACTTTAGTGTCGTGATAGTTTCTGTTATAATGTGATGGCAAGTTTTCCTGATAGGCTGCCATGGCAATAGGCTGAACTTTACGGCAGCGTCTCTCACTAAAATTGGTATCTATATCTAAAAATGATCTTAATGTTTCCATTGCAATTTTAGCTTCTTCATCAAGGTCATTTGCCAAGACAAATAAATTGTACATTTCATTTGCTACTAGGCACCAAGTACTAAAAGCTGGAGCCTAAAGCAACAAATTTTATATACAATAATAATTATTGAAAATTCAAATATTAAATAATATACAATCACTAACAATATAATAAGGTTAAATAATATTAGTAATTATTAATAGAAAAAAAAATTAAAATAGGCATTGAGAGTAGAACAAATAAATTATAATATTTTTAATGTTACTTATACAATATTTCTTTAGATTTTATAAAGTAATAAAAGTTATCAAGTAACAACATACAGATACCTTGGTATTATCCATAGTAATCTGACATATTTTTACTACACTCAACTATAATTTTATTTTTAGATTATCACTTTAAGAATTTAGTGTAATCGAATTTTCAATAACAAAAGTTAAAAACTTTTCGGAAATATCAATTACATCTACACACATAATTCAATAAAAATATAATGAAAATTTTAATCTGTACTTAATTTCTGTTTTAATATCTAGTCTTTTTGATAAACTGGCAGTATTATGATCTTGGATTACAAGACTACTGTATATGAATACAACTAATATAGTAATATGTCTTTTGTAATAAAAATAATTAATTAGTATATCAAATTGATGTAATTTACATAAAAATTAAATATTTTTTAATAGTGAGTATAGTTTAATTCAATAGAAAGATGTGAAGAATATAAAATAAGTATAATATTACATTGACTTCAAAAACTCAAAGAAAAATAATACACAAACATAACAGATAGAAAAATAAATGGATGATCAATATAGGTTTAGAATAAGGGAGCTATTCTTTGCCATAGCCTAATTGTGGAAAAAAATTTCAGAGTAAATAAATCCATTTATAAATATTTTATAGACCTGGGTAAAAAAAGCATTTTAAAATGTGAGCTAGAAAAAGCTTTTCTAGATAATGGAAAAGATAATCAAACTTTAAAGAAGGAAGAAGTCAATACAGACAACTATTATGGAAAGAAGTGAATAGAACATATCACAAGGAATAACATCTGGATAATATTTATTAATGAAGGAAGTTGAAGACCAAAGCAGTCATATATGAAGCAAATTATGCAAGATATATATATAGAATTAAAGAAAGTTGTTATAGATGGAAAATAATGGAAAAAATTACAACATTAAATCAACTAAAAATAAATAGTTCAGTTCTACAGATAATTTTAATAAGCATTTATTTAGTTTAATTAACTTATATGTTGATAAAAAAATAAATATTTTACTACCTCAAAATAATTTGGAATTGTAATAGCATTTCTACCGATATTATCATCAAATCCTTTTTTGAATGCTACATCAATGTGGTCAAATATAAATTTTTTTATATTATGACCTGAAACAAATTTTTAATATATAAATTTAATTTAATTGCATATTATATGTTAAAGATAGTTTAATTTTATTTTTACTAACTTTTATTTAAAAAGTCTTTCTCCACATTATCTTCTTCAAGTCCACAGTCAATGAAACGATCTTTAATTTCTATAAATAATTAATTTAATATTATCTACCTGTACAATAAAATATTTCATTTATGTAGTGAATACAAACCAACAGATGAACTATTGCACAAACTTATCAGTGAGTTAGTTAAAAATTCATCCCAGTCTAAAACTTGATCAGGTGAATCATCCATAAATACATATTCTTGATTAGCTGGGATAGCAAATAAAGAATGAGTGCTGCATTTTTAAAAAGAAATACATAAATGTACAACATATATATTTTATAAAATAAATTAACTATTTTAAATACCTTATATTTGAAATAATTCGTCTTTTTCTAAGTATACAATAAATTTGGTCTTCTAAAGAATATTCAGCTTTTTTTAAACCAGGATGGCATGGCCCATTTGATTGCCTTCAAAAAAATTTTAAAATTTATTATTTCTATACATTATTATAATAACTTAAAATACTTTTTTTTTTTAAATTCATCTGGACATGTTTCATAATAAAATAATAATCTTGGTGAACACAGTCTGGTATTCTCTATCCAAGTTGTAGATATATTAGGTATTTTTGACAATGTGGATTTTATTGCGTTAAGGAATTTCGATCTAAAATTTAAAAAAATATAAGGTATAGAATATTTAAAATAAATACAATGAAATGAAATAGAAAATAAAATTTAAAAAATAATTAACCGTGAACAATCAAGAGCTTTGAAATAACTCAAGTAGCTAGTGTCAAATACAGGAACAGGATTTGTTAGTACAAGAATGTGTGAAACATTTAACAAAAACAATAATGAACATGCATAGTTGTACTTCAGTGATGACCATACTCTCAAAAAACCCTAAAAATATAAAATAAATACTTAAAAAGTTATTATTTTTATAATAAAAATTAAATTTAAAAATTTTCTTACTTTTTCTTCAATTTCTGTCGATAATTCATCAATGTTTTGTGTGATTGAATGACTATCAAAAGAACCAATTAAGTGAAGATAAACAATCCCACCTGGCTCATCATAAAAACACTCAATTGATGACTAAAAATAAACCATATAATTATTATTATATATTATTGAAATAATAAACGAGTATGTTTTTGAATTTGAAGTATTTCTTACCAATATATAAAAGTATTAATAAGTTACCTGAAGTCTTGAATTTGAAGAGGCTTGTACTAAAGGTGAATTAAATATTGGACGATCATAAAACTCATTCACAAAGCGAGCTTTGCATGATTTAGAGGCTAATGAAGATTTCCCAAATATAGAAACAATAATAGTTGGTTTGGTATTGTCTTGGATAGAACTAAAATAAAAATAATCTATATTAATAAACAAGATATAAATTATAAATTAAACATAGAAATGTACCAATAACTGAATAGTTGTTTAACTATTTCAGACTAAATTTTTAATTTTATTACCATCTTTATGAATACATTTAATTATCAAAATTTAGTTAGAATAATAACAAAAATTATTAAAATTATTTAAAACATATAGTTAAAAATTCTTAAATCATATTTTTTAATACTATTAAAACCTCAGAATTAGTGTTTGTTAAAATTTCATACAAAAACACTATGTCAAAATTCAAATAATAATAAAATATTACAAAATTATATTGATTTAATACAAAATAATAAATATGTTAAAAATATAAAAAGGTAAGTATGATTCTGCATCATTATTAATTTTGTTTTGTTTAATTACAAATTATACTTATAATAATGTATGAATTGAAATTTAGTAATGGAAACAATATTTCAATAGACTAATAATTAATAGTTATAACTTATAAGTAATAATAAATTTAAAAGAATTATCTAGTGAAGCTGTTATAAATTTGTTTTAATATATTATATACATTATAAAATTTTTACCTGATAAAATTTTCATCAAAAGGCAAAGATATTTTCTTATATTTCATATTTTGTAATATTATTTTTTTAATTTTAATATTTTCACTAAAAAAAGTACCTACGGGCTACAGTCTACTTATTACTAACTGTTAAACTTCAATAACATATAATTACAAAACCAAAAATATATTTATAGTATACAGTTTGTAATCAATGATTTAAGACGGTTTCAAAATGTGTATTGAAATGAGAATTGTGATATCCGATACGTAAAAAGTACCTATATTAACTAAACTAAAAAGGCTTACTAAGTATTAAATATACTATAAAAATATACAGTTTTGTTATTATTGTCGCGTAGGTGAAGTAGTTTTTAGATTTTGAAATTTATTGAAAATTGAAATAGATTATATTATCTGTTTTGTATACAAACATGATAAGAATATAGATAACAACTATAGAGTAGATTAAATTAAATCTTTCATGATATGACTATAGGGCATAGAGCTTATGAAAATGACGAGTTATAGAGCAAGTTGTAGACACACTAATATTGGGGTGAATGTTTTCTTGATAAAAGTGATATTTTATGCTGATTTTTCAGTAATAATTTTGATTTTCCGTTGTTGTAACTCAGGTATCAATATTCATTGCTGGTAAAATAGACGGTGAAAATCACTGAAAACTATAGGCGTAACTAGGGGTGACTTGGGGGGGCTTAGTCCCCCCAACATAAATTTTAGCCCCCCCTGTCATAATTCCTAGTCCCACACTCCCACCAATAATAGTAACATTTTTAAACTTAAATTTAAAATATCGTTTTATTTTTTTTATTAATATCTTAGAAAAATATTAATTTAAACTATATTATTGTATATAGGTCCGGTGTAAGACGTATCATGTAACATGTGTAATTTTTACTACACAAATACTCCCTACTAAGAAGTTGTCAATAAACTAAAAAATCGTTAAATTCTTTATACCTAAAATAATACTTAATAATATGTTAATACATATATAAATATTTAACCTCAATACCACTTGGTTTATTATTTGTTTTATAATTAAATATTAATTTACATTCATATTACGTGTATAATCAATGAATGTAAGGTGTTTGGGGGGTATGGGGGGGCAGAGCCTCCCACTTAATTTACTTATAATAAAAATTCTAGGGCTGAAGCCCCCCCCCTAACTTTAAGGTCTAGTTACGCCTATGTTGAAAACGTTTCGAGTTTCGGTGCCATAATCCATTATATCTTAAGTTCAGGTTCACACAGCTTACCGACGAATTAATTGTAGTTTGTTGGTCCGCTAACAATACGTAAATCGTGGAATAGATTAAATAAATAGCCAATAGGTATCTATTTTGATTTCTGAGATATTACAATTTTAATTTTTAGATGTAAATTAGGTTTATCAGGTACACGGATAATATATTATCTGTGTATCAGGTAGATATCTATAAATCTAAAATCGTGAACGCAAATCATCTATCTATTTACACGATCAAATCGTTATCAATCGTGATATTAAATATATTTTATTTTATTTATTTAAATTGCAGCGCGCCCTTCAAACTTTCCGGCGTTTACTTAGTACTCAGTCACAACATATGAGATATATCAATGATTAAACAATAAAATATGACATACCTAATGGGTGTTTAATAAATTAAAATGTTGCTCGGCTATACACAAACTTGGATATTTAATTAAAATTAATACGATAATTTTATAACATTAGCAATAAGTCAAGGTATCTATGTTTAAATCGCATTTCAGTGTCTTGAAGCAAAAAAATTGTCTTATAATATATACATGAATAATGAATAGCGAATCTGAAGCTCATTTAAGGAGGGGGCGAATTGATATTACCAGAGGATTAGAGAAAATTAAAATTTAGCAAGCCAGAAAATAAGAAGCAAAAAAAAGTCATTCAAAATATGCATTTTAATTAGCATTTATTTTGTTCATAATGTAAATTATGTAGTACAGGCCAGATAAAAAAGGCTCACGGGCCACCAATTGCCCACCCCAGTACTATACAAAAAAAGCCCAAGAGTGATCGCCAACCCCCCTTAAATCCGCCACTGATGGAATATGAATCAGGCGAGTTGAGTAAATTTTATTACAGATTATAGTAGGTATGTTACTTGTATATTATTACAGTGAAACGTAGATTGTCCGCAGTTCCCCACTAATACTGTGGCTGAAACTTGAAAGGAGTTCGGATGAGCAATTTGGACAATCAATAAACAATGAATATACCTAATATATGAATTCAAGTGTTTGAACTCAACCTACCATGGTTTTAATAATTGCATAACCTGACATTAAGCATTTTTCTCCCAAAATGAAATTAAAACTACCTATTTGAACTTCATAGTTCATACTTTACATCAAAATATTTAAAATACGTTCGTAAATCATAATTTTTATTCTCATCGATAATTATTTTCCTTGCATATAAGTATAGGTATAACAAAAATTTTAATTTTGGAAAACTGTTCTGATTTACGTATATTTGTAACTAGATTAAAAAATGATATGGAAATCCAAAAACATAACCGTTTTATAAATCATACTGTAATATATAATAATAACAAAATGTAATAATGATAATATATTAATTACAATATTAATGTATTAAGGAAAAAAGGAAAAAAAATTATTGCACAACTTTGTCAGGTGTGGGGTTCGAACCCACGCTCCCGTTTGGGAACCAGAGCTTAAATCTGGCGCCTTAGACCGCTCGGCCAACCTGACTGTTGGATGGAAGTGAGAAATTTTCAATATCTAAGTACTATTATTTATTAAACCATATTTATTTTTTTATTCTTATTTATAATTATGTATACAGGTTTAATAGAATAACTAAAAAATAATTGTTATAATTATAAACATAATTAAATAAAAAAGAAAAAAAATAACTTATGTTTTAAAATTTAATAAAAAATCTTAAGAAATCTGATAGTAGATAAACATTATCAAAATATCAACTACCTATCATGTGAATTTATGATTATTATACCATTTTTTTTACATTATTGCTATCATCAGAGGAATAACTTTTCTGAAATTATTTAGCATTAAACTTTATTAATTAGTTTTGTGGTTTTATACTTAGTGAATGACTTATAATATTTTGTGAATAGTACCTAAACAAGACAAAGGTAAGTCGAATGTTTTTATTTTTATACTCGTTTACTTACATTTAATTAATGCCATGTAATAATCTAGCAAAAATAAAATGCTTGTTCTATTCATTATATTTTTGTATTATAATATTTAGAGGTTAATGATACTGAATAATCGATAGGCTGGAAATTTCTTGATTCACAGTTAAAAGTAATATCTGATATCAATAACATATAATATCTAATTCAGTAATTGGTAATAAATTCTACTTATTTCTTTTCATATATCAATGCATAAATATATCAACTCCAATTACTTAAAAACAAAATATTGTTTACATTTTAGTAATTTTACTGTTAAAGTATGTAGATATATTATTAGTTTCACTAGATATGTATAATAGTTATATATATTGTAATTAGAGAAGCAAAATATTTGGTAATAAGCTTCAATATAAAATACATTTTACTAAGTAATTTTATTTTTTTAACAAATTAATTTTAAATATAACTAAAAAATTTTAACATTAAGCTTTTATATTTTCAATAGGTACTCAAATAAAAATTTTGAAATTAAAAATATATGTAGTATAATATATACTAATATAGAAAATTAAATCGTAATTTTATTAAACTAAGAAATAAGAATATGATACATATATTTAGCTATGGTTCATGCTAACAAAATTGTCATTATACTAAAAAACAGTCATTTAAATATGTGCATTGTTTTCTTAAATACAATTTTTAACAGAAAAATAAACAATGGTCTGAATAACCAACTTGTTATCATGAATGTATATTATTAACACATATATAATTTTTTTAGATATCATAAAATGGAATCTAAATTAGCTCAAGGCTTAAAATTATTATACATACCAAAAAAAACAAAAATTAGTTCTGGTCTTGGTGATCGGCTTCCAGAGGCATATAAGAAGTTTTATAAAGAATGGCGTCATAAGGTTCCTCAACCAGTTTACTATAAAGCTAAACCAGGAAAATGGACAAAGGACGAGAAAACTGGAGCAATTATTCCTGTTCAGAATATACCAATTCCTTTAAAGTACCCAAAAACAATGCATTCTGGTATTTGGGGAGGAGAAGCTATAGTTCAAGGCTTCAAACAAAGTGGTAAATACAAGAGTCGTGTACCACATTTTTGGACACCAACATTAAAGAAATCAGTGGTATACAGTGAGATTTTAAATTCTTACATGTCAACAATAGTGACTGAAAAAGCCCTAGATCTTATAAATAAGAATTATGGCTTAGATCATTATCTACTGAAAACAGCTGCATGTGATTTAAGAACTACTTTAAGTTTAAAAATCAAACGTCATATCTTAATGGCTCTAAGAGACAAAACATTATATAAAGATGATAGTGTCAAACAACAAGAGGTGTATGACAAATATAAACATTATTTGAATGATTATACCCATGAAGAAATTGAATGGTATGGTTTAACATTCGATGAGGCTTTACTCAAAATGCAGGATATAGACGAGTTAAATGAAAAGAAAGCTCCATTGAAAACAAAATACAGACTGGAATTAATAGAGGAGTTGAAAAATAGTGATGAAACAGTAGAAGAGAATAAGAGTTGGATAAATAAACTTAATCCTTTTAGTTAGAAATGTTATATTACAATATAGTGGTTTATTAATGATTAAAAATAATATATAATACTAAAATAAAAATAAAATTTTGTTTATGAATTTTTTTTTATATACCTATTATAATTATATATTTAGAACAGATAAAAATTATAGTTAATACTCAAAATAAAGTTTAAAAAATAATTACAATACAATTAATGTAAAATATATGATTAACATAAAATTATTTGGTGCGGCCATAATTTACAGACAAAATAAACACATTAAATTAAGCTCCACACATAGTACATGCATCCTTGTTCTCTAATGAACATACTAATTGTTGCATATTTAGTGCATCATTCTTTTCAGTTTGAATTGCTACATTATTAGATAGTGCACTTTTATTAACTGTAAACTGAATAGGATCAGCAGCTGGTCTGGTACGCAAATAGTACATACCAGTTTTTAAGCCCTATTACAAAAAATAAATAAATTAAAATTAAAAATTACTAGAGTTGTTTAGTTGACTTACCTTTTTCCATCCATAGAAATGTACAGATGATATTTTACCAATAGATGGCTGTTCAATGTGAATATTTAAGGATTGAGATTGATCAATGTATGCTGCCCGATCTGCAGCCATATCTAATATGATTTTTTGAGATAGTTCCCAATTTGTTTTATATAACTCTTTAATGTGGTCTGGAATACTGTCTATTTTCTATATAAACATTTATTTCAAAATTATAATATAAACATCAATCACTGAATTGTTCTTAAAATAATTTTTTACCTGTACAGAACCTTTGTAGTAAATCAATTCATTTCTCATATCCTCATTCCATAGATTAAGCTTAATTAAATCGTTTAATAAATGACGATTAATCACCTAGAGTATTAAAATAAGTTAAAAGATATAATAATAATACATTAATATAATTTACTGACACTAAATTCTCCACTAAGAGTACGTCTATAGTATAAATTTGTTGTGTACGGTTCTATAGATTCATTATTGCCAAGAATTTGTGCTGTTGAAGCAGTAGGCATTGGCGCTAATAATAATGAATTTCTAACTCCATGTTTAGCAATTTTTTCTTTTAAAATATCCCAATCCCATAAATCAGTAGGTTTTACATTCCACATATCATATTGTAAAATCTAAAAACGTGAAAATTGATTAGCAACATGATACATTTAGTTTGTTTTTTTTTCAGTACTCCTTGACTAATTGGTGATCCTTGATAAGATGAATAAGTTCCATATTCTTCAGCTAATTCACAACTAGCTTCTAACGCACCATAATACAAAGTCTCAAATATCTGTAAATTTAGCTTTCGTGACTCAGGAGAGCCAAAGGGATAACGCATCAATAAAAATAAATCTGCTAAACCTTGTATACCAATACCAATAGGACGATGTTTTTTATTTGAATTTTCAGCCTATAATAAAAATATATATTAATACGCAGAATGATATAAAAATATATTTTCATCGGATAAATTCAATTACTTCTTTGACAGGATAAAAGTTGACATCTATTACTCTATTCAAATTTTTAGTGACAATTTTTGTAATTTTTAAGAGCTTTTTAAAATCATATTCTCCATCAGGTTTTACAAACATATTTACTGCAATAGAAGCTAAATTACATACTGCCACCTATAAATTATTATTTATAAAATATATCATAAAATAATTTATCCCAAGTATAATACTATTTAAAATATGATAAATGATTACCTCTTCTGGTGAAGTGTACTGAATGATTTCAGTGCAAAGATTACTACACTTAATTGTACCAAGATTTTTTTGATTGCTTTTGGCATTGCAAGCGTCTTTATACAGTACATATGGCATACCAGTTTCAATTTGGGAAGTTATTATTCGGAACCATAATTCCCTTGCTGATACTTGTCTGTTGTAACGTTTTTCATCCTCATACCTATGACAGCAGGAGATAATTGTTTTATTACATGTATTTAGTAGTTATAACTATAATTTTGTTATAAAAATGTGTATAAGTAAATTTATATAGTATAATAATAATAATAATAAACTATCAGTTTTATTTTTTGGTAATTTTAACTACAAACTATATAGTATTTACTAATGTATACTTGATTTTTTGCATATTGTAATAAATAATCACTAGCAGTAAATTTTATTAATAACACATACTAAAAACATACTTTTTGTAAAGTTTCACAAAATCATCACCCCAGACATCTGAGAGACCTGGACATTTACGTGGGCACATTAAGCTCCAAGATTGATCAGCTTCAACGCGTCTCATAAATTCATCAGGTATCCAAAGAGCCAAAAATAAATCTCTAGTTTTTTCTTCTTTATTACCAGTATTTTTACGTAACTCAGTATAAGTATATATATCAGCATGCCAAGGTTCAATGTAAACAGCAACTGCCCCAGGTCTCTGATAAAACCAAATACAATACAGTAACAGATTTAAATGTAGAATAAAATAAACTAACCTTTCCACCTTGGTCAACATATTGAGCCAAATCATTAAGGACTTTTAATGGTTCTACAAGACCATGTGATTCATGTTTTGGATATTTGGTCCATGTTGTACCAGCTGCACTAATATTATGTAAGTGTATACCTATACCTCCAGAAGATTGAGAAATTTTGGCACATGTCTTAACTGTCTTACCAAAGTCTTCTAATGAATCAGATTTATTAGCAACCAAAAAACAACTAAACCAACATTAAGAACATTTTTAATTTAAATAAAAGATTACCTATAATATTAATTAAATATAATCAATATTATTTATTATCTTACCTTGAAAGTTGAGGTCTAGGTGTAGCAGCATTAAACATTGTTGGTGAAGCATGAGTGAAATACTTTGATGACAATAAGTCATATGTTTCAATAGCTGCATCAATATCTTCACCATGAATTCCAATTGAAACTCTCATCAATAAATGTTGAGGACGTTCAACAACTTTACCATTTATTTTTAATAAATATGACTTTTCAAGTGTCTAAAATGTAGTATAAAAATAAAAATGTTACATTTACACAAAACAATTTTTATCTAATATAAGATCAACTTAGTAGTTCATAACATACCTTAAATCCAAAATAACTGTAAGTATAATCTCTATCATGTTTAATAGCATTATTTAAACGGTCCGCATGTTTCATGACAACACCATAATGAAAATCAGAAATAATTTTCATGCGTCTTTGATTTAGTTCATTTGACATGTTATACAAATCATAAATTACATCTGTAATAGTATAATAATTTATCATACATGTAATATTGTAATCTACTTTATTATTTAATAGAATCAATAATTTACCGCTGAAATTGTTTTTAGTTTCTTTATAAAGATTAGATATTGCAATACGAGCAGCAAGTACAGCAAAATCAGGATGTTTTGTAGTTAAGTAAGCAGCTGTTTCGGCAGCTAAATTATCAATTTGTACAGTACTTATACCTGGGCATATATCGCCGATGACATGTAATGTAATTTCAGGCTAAAAGTGAGAAAAATGTATTTAATCAAACATTAACTTTTTAGTTATATAATTATAAGCAACTATAAAAAGTTATAAAAGTAAAAATTTGAATATAAAGATAAAAGAAAAAAATTGAAAAATAGTAAATAGTAGTACTTATTATCTAATATTGGATAATTTTTTAATTGAACTAAAAACTTTTTTTGATTAGAATATTGAATCAATTATCAAACAATTGTCATGCTTTGTTAATCTAAGAGCAGGATAGTATAAAAAAATTTAAAAAAATAATAATAATAATAATTTAAAAATGTATAAATATTTATATTTTTATTCTATTTATTTAATTGCAATAAATTTACCATTTTAATAAATTACAATAATGATAAATAATATAAGTAACATATTTTAATAAAATTACAAAAAATATTAATTCAACTCGGGAACAATACATTTATAATTTGATATTACTTTCCTTAGTTTTTTACACTGTTTTCATTAAATTTGTTTTGTTTTAATAGGAGGTTAGATTATACTTTTATCACATGTACTTTTTGTGAATATTTAAAAAAAAAACAATGAATTCCTCTATACTCTCATTCTTTTATTGACCCTTAATAAACATTCAATAACTTCAATTATAGGTTTGAAAGAACCTCAAAAATGTTTAATCTAATTAAATATGATTCTTAAAGAAACTTTAAAAATAATAATATAAAATATCATATAACCGGATCAATAAAGTCCATATTGAGTCCATCGCATAACTGTTCAATTCGCATTGTGATCTTGTCCATCATTACTTCTTCCAATCGGCCATCTAAACAAATTTAAAAAAATATATATTTAACATTTTATTATTAGGTATTTCATGTTAGAAAGGACTTAAGTCATATAAAATGTACCATGTACAAAAAATAATAATTTACTGTTGGTATATTGTTCAACAGATATTTAAGAGAGCCTAATTCATATATTCAAGGGACATTATTATGTTATAGTTATGCCCATATCAACCTGCTTTTAACACATGACATAATTCAGGTATATTACTTACCACGCTTTTTCACAAACAGTTTATCACTAGATTTTCCAACGTCGTTCGACATAATTATGGAGGTTTGTAAACACAGGTATGGACTTGATTAAAAATCGTCAACGGCTGGTCAGGGAATTGTGCTGTAACCAAACAAGAAAAGACGTAAATAATAATAAATAAATTAGCAGTATGTGTATTTATCAACACAAAATCAATTATAATAACGAAGAATTATAAAAGTACGCGGCTCTGGTGGAGTTTGTTTTCGGTTTGCGCTTTTTAAAAACGTTTCCATCAGCCACAATTAAAGTATGTAGGTATTATATGTAGTTAATTAATAAAGCTGTATACCTGTAATTATTATACGATCCAATGAAGACAAGATGTCAAACCACTGGCAACAAGAATAGTCATCAACGACGCACACCGAAGAAGTAAGAATACAGAATGGTACCGCCAAGAAAATAATGTATTGATATTAAATGCATTGTAAACACGCAAGGTTTCCCGCGCTTTTTCCCACCATATAGAATAATCTCCCAAAAAATAGGAAATGATATCGGTCTAGAAAAGCTGCAAGTCTACCAACCTTATAAAACAATCCCATTTTAATTTTATTTCCCAACTTAAATAATATATTGCATAATTAGTAATTACATTATTTTTTGTAAGCTATTAGTATTACTTAATGTTTTAAATTTAAATAGTAGATTGTAAATATATTTTAATAAAAAGAAAAAGAAAAATAATTACATTTATTAGCTAATAGTTTTAATTCTTATTAGAGGATCGAACTGACTCCAGGCTAATCCCATCCTATGGTCTCTTTTTTAAATATCAACATTTTTAACAAATTTCAAATGTCCAGTAATCATATTTTACATTACACTTTTTTAATAATTTCACTTTAAAAATATTATAAGATTGATTATAAATTATTAGTTTTCATAATCAATAGAAGTAAGTAGTTAGGCAAACGGTATTTCCGCACCCCACCATTCATATTTAAAAATATTTTTTTATTTATATTCAGTTATTTATTGTTAATTACACATATCAATTATAGTTTTACAAACATAAACAATGTATGTACTGATAAAAAAATGGAAACAATTTTATTTTCATTATTATAAAATTAAAAATATATCAAACTACCTAGTTAAAAAAAAAATTCGAAATTTTTAGTTTGGAATAACCGATTTTAATATACTCCTCAGTTACTAATATCCTGATTACATGGTTTTATATCCACAATTTAGGTACTGAGAACATTTGGTTAAAAAAAGCAACAAGTTCGTTAAAAATTGTTACATTTTTTTTAGTTCAACAATCTATCAACTTTTAGATCTAAATAAAACACACAGATATAGATAACTTTACAAAGGTACCTAGTAATTAGTAGATTTTTGTTCTTAAATATAAAAGACCAACTTACAAAACGTATGGCAAAAATTACACAAACATGTAAAAGTCAGTGTGAAAAGTGTATTAAATAAATAATTAAACTTAAATCACACATCTCAATGTAAACAATTTGAACTCAGTTGAGACCATTACAGCATTACCATTGGCCATAACTATGAGTCTCTATGACCACCCACCATTTTTCATGAGAAGACTATATAATATAAGGTCTGTCATAAGAGCACATTAGATGGTTTGTAAATTGGTTTAGTAACAATAAGGTTTGGAATATCAAAGTTACTTAGAGATATGTCAACAAGTCTTAACACCACTCGTTGCTTAAAATATTACTATTATTTAAAAAATGTTATCAAAGAATACATATTTGAGGGTTGGACAGTAACTAAAATATAAAAATTAAAAACGTATTAACTATTGAACATAAAGTTATGATATTGAACTTTGGTCCTCAAATACAGTTAGGTATAAGAATTTTAATTTGTGAAAAAAACTAAGTTGAACTCTCATGATACCTTATACAGTAATGCTTATATGGATAACTAAAGTAAGAAATTATATGATTTGTCTTTAAGTAGAAATATTTAATTTTAACACAAAATAATGTAACGAGTTCAAAAATGTCACATAAGTATATTAATATAAATATAATATATTTTAATTAATAACTATTTAGTTATTTTTGTTTTCTCAACTTAATTGTAAGTAATTTTCAAAAATAAAAAACATACAAAATTTTTAAATATTTATTTTAATTTATTTTTTTTTGTAGAAAATCATCAATATATTTTTATAATCATTTTAAATAGTTAATCATCACCATCTTGTTTGATCATTCGTTCAGTTATATGAAATTTTTTGACATAATACTGGAAAATTAAAATTTAACATTTATTGGAAGTATTAAAACAAAAGTATTATTTTTGATATTTGTATAGGTAAAAAACAATAAGTTAAAAATAAAACAGTTATTACCTGCCATAGTTCATAGTTCATTGTGAATAAAGAAGATATATTATCATCAGTTTTGGGTTTATCATTTGTATTTCTTTTTTTGGCTAATGTTATAGTTGAAAATTCATAATTTTCACCATCTGTATGAAAAAAATATCAATATATATTATATATTATACAAACATTAAAAATATTAGAAGAAAAATAGACTTAAAAGTGAACTGACATTGTCCTATATAATAAGTTATTTTTAAATAATCATAGTAACCTGAAATTCTTTTTATTTCGACAAAATGATCTTTTACTAATGTAGCCAAATGAAATAAATTTTCTATTGTAAATGTCAAGCTAAATGGATCAATAGCAAATGCATAGAATGATATTGGATTCCCTTGATTATTTATTAAAGCTTTTTTCAAACAGTGTTTAACTTTTGATAAAGTTATTTGTAATTCGTTGTCACCAGTATCACTACCTACCTAAATAACAATAAAACAAATAAATGTAATTAATAGAGTAAAACCAATATTATTTTTTAATAACATTCTTAATACTTCAACGGGAACCACTTGATCTTCTAAAGGTCTTTTTTGAGATTTTCTGTATTCTTTCCTTGATTGTGTTATTACTTGGGTTTCAGCAGATTCTTCCGATTTAATATTCCCGTAGAAATTTAAATTAAAACAATTTATATTTTTAAAAGCACCGTTGAATATAGTGTCTATGTGGCTTAAAGGATCTTCTTTATCATCACATGCTTCAATCTAAAATTTAAAATAGTAGAAAAATATTAGTGTTCATTTTTAAATGATTGGTCAATTACATAATGTAATAAAATTAACATACTATTTTAATAACATATGTATCTATATCAAACATATTATCCATTTCACTGCATTGCTTTTCTATTAGCCAGCTACATATACGATAAGATTCTTGTACCATTTTCAAAGATAAGGTTTTGTACAACACATAACTGGACTCTGAAAATTATTTTAAAACCAATAAAAATATTATGAATTAAATACTTTAAACACTTACTCATTTTTTCTGAAGTCACTTGCTGCTCAAGTTCTGTCAAGTATTTCATTTCTATCTTCATGAGAGATAAATCATTTGCACATAATGTCTTGTTGACAACTAAAAATTTATAATTATTTTATATGATACAAATGAACCCAGATAACCATAAGATATAAGCACAGAATACATACTTTTGTTGTTGCATTCTTCGATAAAATCTTGAACCTTTTTCAGTTGGGTTTTAAATAATTGAAATTCCTCCTCAGAACTCGATTCGTTCACAGATGAAGAAAAACTCGACATACTGGCTGTTTTGTTGTGTAAGCGGTGATCAATGTAGACAAAATTACTAAACAATTCAATAAAATTGTATTGTAGAATAATTTTCAAATGTTTATTATAATTGTGATAGACCAACAAATACTGGTGAATAAAAAATAAGTGAAGGGTGACATTTAATAGTGTTTTATTAATAATTAAATTTTAAATAATATTAAATTAGTACCTAGTATGTAATATAAAATTACATAAATTGATCAGTTATTGTGACGGAATTATGATTAATGGAAGTTTGAGATACGAAAGTCAACGGATAAATTAGTTTAAGAGACAATATTAAACATAGTGGACAGTGGCCATAACTATGCCACTCCAGTTTTTAAAATCATAGACAAAGAGTTAAGAGATGATATTCACATTTCAAAATTTAGTTTTCTTCAATAATTCTTCAATAATTGTCTTGTCGTGAGATATCATAATCAAAAATAAACTTCCATGTAATCCGTGAACCTCGCGATTAGGTTACACAATACACGGTCATTATGCACGCTGGTACGCTACACTACACAGAAACTTGAGCGGGAAACGATTTCACTATAGAGGCTGGTAAAGTTTTCCCGGTTTTAATAACAGCGAGATATCAACAAATCAAATTTCGGAAAATCAGTAATACCAATCTTGAAGCAATAATTTTCCCGCACTATAATAATAATAAAAAAGTTTTTTATGCATCCGTCTCAACACTATATTATCAACTTAAAATCATTTGAATTATTTGAAATATAATTCAATAATTTACTTCACTAGCGCTATTTATCGGTCGTTTACTCGTATATTTATTGTTTCTTAGTGCCCGACCCCCATATCACGATCACAACATAAATTTTTATCCATAGAGATAGACCTTAGTCTAATTAGTCTATAATTCTATACGATTAAATATATAGGAGGTAAAATTTGTGAGGTTGTAGGAGATAATCTCTAGATCTACTGAACTGATGTTGAAAATTATTTTACCGATAGAAAACCACATTATTTGTGGTTGTCATAGGCATCAATGTAGTCTGATCAAGTTAGTAAATAATTAGTTATTAATAATTATAATCAACGTGTAAATTGTATACCTACATGCAGTGCGACGGCCCGCGGGTTTCCAGGCTTTTAGCTACTAACAATCTAACTTATTTGTCCATCAAATTATGTGTTTGATATCTACATGTAGATATCAGTTGTTTTGAGAAATTTATCCATAAAAATAAATAATCTCATGCATCACACGTATCTCAACGTCATGCACATGATAGGGCACTGAAGCGTTCGATTTTAAATAGATTTTCCCTGTCATAATTAAGATAAAAATTCTTATAAAGTATTCTTAGTTCAAACTGTTAAAAGACAACATGTCATTTGGAATTTATTATTTAGTATTTAGTAAGCGCCAAACATGAAACAGTGGAGTGGTGAACAATGTACTTTTGCAATAAAACCGTTTTACAAAAATAATGACAGATCTAAGTAGCTGCAAAGCGTTAATTTCGTCTTCATTTTAATCTTAAACGCCATGATTCGGTATCATTGGCTAAGGTTATTAATATATGGATAACTAACTTTGAAGAAACGGATTCAGCATTAAAAAAGAAGCCTACACAAAAAAAAGCCATTCGCACACCTGTAAACATCGCTGCGTCAGGGCCGCTATCACAAAGAGTCCAAGAGCCGGACATTCTGCACTAAAACATGCGTTATCGTTAAATTGTTAAATTTATTCAGTAGAAGTCTATGTCAGATTTTACACAGTGAACTAAACTTTCACTCATATAAGGTGCAGGTGGTTCAAGAATTGAAACCTGCAAATCTCTATAGCCGCACAACTTTATGTCGAGAAATAGGTACTAACCTGGGTGGACGAGAACAATAACTTTAATCTTAATATTTTGATGTCTGATGAAGCACATTTCCATTTTTATGGTCTTGTGAATAAGTAAAATTGTCGTTATTGGTCTGAATAAAATCCTCGCCGACTTCATTAACGATCCTTACACAGATCGAGTAACTATATGGTGTGCAATTTCACACTATGGCATCATTGGCCCTATTATTTTCACAAGGATGAAAATGAACGGCAAAAACTATAATTCAAATTGTTATGTCAATATAATCAATAATTTTTTGATCAGTGAACTAATAGTTTCCTCAAAATGATAACTTTTGGTTCCAAAAAGATGATACATCTCATACGGCTCGAATATCAATAAATGCTGTTATTCAACAAATTTTTGGAAATCGCATTATTTCCAAAAATGGCGATGTACATAAACCACATTGATCACCTGATTTATCAGTATATTGTGATTTCTTTTTTGGGGGGTATTAAAAAGTTAAGTCTATGCAAAAAAACTTTAAAATATTGGTTAACTAAAAAACTAATCAAAGAATAAATCACCAGTAAGCCTTTATAAGTAATACACCGTGTAATGGAAAATATACGAAGAAGGCTAAAAAATATGATCATTGTCTTGAGAACATAATAAAAAAAAAAAAAAAATAGCAAGTTATAGGTACACTTCATTATAAGAAACAATAATTAATTTTTATTCGGTTTTTTTACTTTATAATTTATCTTTGAAAATCGGCCGTTTTACTTACCCCATGGTATTAATATACGTATTATATTATTAGAAAAAAAAAATAATCTTAAAAGTTGACTCAATGAGACAAGTAGACTTAGATAAAATAACACTACGTAATAATAAGTGACTTTGTGACTTATTAAATACTTCTAATTATTATGAACTCAATGAAAGTAATGGTAATGAAACAAATATTTGCCTACACTTCAATGAACACACAATGTGTATAGGTAAATATCAACAACCTTTAACACTTCAGTGAAGTACACATTTTGCCTAAACAATTAATTTATACTTACACGCGCCTCAAAATGGAAATATGTACATTAATTTATTGTAAAATAATATATTACTCGTATTTTAAATATTTATATTTTATGTACACAATGTTTTTATCAATATTTTTATCGATGTATATAGCCTACATAATTGGTATTAAATATTTTACAGTTACATAATTATAATTATTTAATGTTAACTTCATCATAAATTTGGTCGACATCAAGATTCAAGACTAAATGTTAAATTCATTAAAACATATGAACTTAAGAGTCGTAATATAGTAATTATATACAAACTCCATTTTTGAAAAAACTACTCTTTTCTAGATGTTTACAGAAAAAAGGATTAATAATTCAACAATACCGTATCTGTTGCAATTACAATACGTATACCATATTATAAATTAAATAGAAATTATTCATATATTTGAGATTTTTTATATTTTCAAATATTTATTATACATAATTCATAAATATCTCAATACTGAAATTGTGTAAATTATTAAATTAAACTATTCATTATCACTGTAACAATACCATGTAAAGATACCTTTCAAAATTTTAAAAATAAAACAATTTAAGTATAATATATACTACAAAAATTAGTAAGAAAATACGATAATTAATGTTATGAAAGTATTAAGATTTACAAACAAATAAATTCAAATGACGGATGTCTCAATAGTTTTTAATAATTAACATTTACTGTAAATTTCTTTTATTCTTATTTTGGTAAAATGTGTGGTAAGATATTTATTTTCATTAAGAAACATTAGCAATTTAATATAAAGTTCTTCATAATTTGTTCTTATATTGTAATCTGAAAATATTAAAATCGATTAGCACAATTTTTATTACACGTACAATATATATTGGCAAAACTGGATATTTTAACAAAAACTACCGATTATAATTATCTACTTTGTTGTAAGTTATTCCAATAATATTAATTGAAAACACCATTTCGTGTATTATTATTTATCATCAACAGAGAAATATTTAAAATGTTATGTAGATTATTTTTATGCTATTTATGCCACAAACGTATTAACGCAGATCGGTGACATCAACTTACAAGTCTATAACAGTTAGTAAAAATACACGAATTAATATTTAAATAAAACTGCTTATAAATATATGCGATTTTGTTTTGTTTTGGAATGATATATTTTTTACTTATTAGTTATTAGTTATTGTTTAAAATCAACTTATTTACTTTCAAAAATTGAAAACGTCTTTAAATAGCTTAAAAGTAGACAAAATATTTTGAAAATATCTTATGTATAGAAAATGCTGATATTAATTATGTCTTACATTGCAAATATACAATCCTCGTTCCGATCAAAATATGAAATGTAATTGTTAAAAAAATGTCTAAATTTGACTTTAAATCAAAATTGCATACTTCAATAATAAAATGCTCATTATTACAATATAAATTTGAAGAACTTGATATTGAAATGAAGTAGAAAAGAAGTGAAACAATAAGTACACATCATAGATAGTTATATTTATCATTAAACAAAAAATAATATTACATTTTAATTTTACTATACATTTACAACTGTAATAAAGTAAACAAATGAACCTAAAATCTATTGATATAAATACTATGTAGTATATACACATAAATTATATATATATATGCTTATTAAATTACAATCATATTGATTTATATTGCATCAAAAAATACATCAAATCAGTTCTTTTCCATTTCTCTACTTTTAGGTAAAAAAAAAAAATATATATATAATATAATATAATAATAGTATATATATATTATATATTATTATAACATATTTAAATAACATTATGGTTTTTAATTAACATACATACGATAATGTATTCAATCATAATATTTACAGTTACAATTTAATGAAAACAAATTATATTCAAACCGACTATAATAATCATGTGTGTCTACAATATTTTTGTTCTAAGTATAAAACTACTTAAATGAGGAATTTAATAAAAACTGTTAAAACATAAAACAAATAAAAAAAGTTATGTAATTTTTTTGTGATTTTTTTGCGAAGAAATCGATAAAAACGTTCCACCTAAGAAGATCACTTCGGCCTGCATATTGATGTGGGTACACAATGCTTAAGTACGTAAAATATTATTATTGTCTGTCCTTTGCGTTGCTGTCTGACTCATCGACGAGGCTTTCCAGATCTACGTAGCTGCCCTCGAATTCTGGATTTTCCAGTAGCGCACCTAGCTCTTGTTTCAGCTCAGCGAACGTGGGTCGCTTTGATGGGTCGGCCGCCCAACACTTGGTAATCACCCTGAATAATTCGGATCGACAATGTGCCGGTTTGTCAAGTCTGTAGCCTTCGCGCACGCGTCTCATTACTTCACGTGCACCCATCGTGCAGTAAGGAGTTGAACCTAAAGGGCGTAAAAGATGTAAAAATATGTAGGTATATTTTATTGATGATATTATATTATGTAAATAAAATGGCTAAGGGTATGACAATATATGAAACATATTATTGTATACGACATAAAATATGATATCAATGATATCAATATTAATAAAAGTTTTACGTCGCAAATACTTTCCAAAAGCGATGGTGGTGTTGAGAAACACGAAGTAGGAAAATAGACATTTTCCGAAAAAAAAAAAAAACAGGAAAACAGAATACTGTATGAGCAAACATTATTTTTATATTGAGTATTTTTGTAAAAATCAAAAGCAGAAAGTCTAGTGTCTTGTCCGTTAGGTATGAATATAACTCGGCTCATCAAATTAATTAGAAAAAGTTACAAACATATTTTATATTGATTTTTAAGAGTACCTAGGTCAAATTAAAAAAAAATAAAATAATTTTCTCAAAGTCAATTAAACATACCAATTTTTATTAGATCTAATCACGCTTCCTTGAAATCAATATAAAAAGATTGTTTTGCAAATATAAATGTTATATAACCGATTTATATAATTATTATCTTACCCAAAAATCATTATGTAAAATCAATGTTATATTTAATAAATTTAAACATTTAACTAGTATCAGAAATTTTATCTATAATTATTAATAACAATAAAACCCAAGACATTCACACGGCAACGGTATTGATGGTAGTATGTATTAATGTATTATTGATATCGACATTGGTAGTACTATACTGCTATTAATTCTTACTGAAACTAATTTTAATTTATTGAAATCTTTTCTTTTTTTTAAAAAAAAAATAATTATCATGGATTAATTAAAAAATATCATTGTCAGTAAATTCAAAAATTTTACTTTTACTCACCTAGAGTGACGATTTCCCACATCAGTACACCAAAACTCCATACATCAGTCTTGTATGTGAATATACTATAGTGCAACGATTCCGGAGCCATCCAACGGATAGGCAAAGCACCCTGCAAATGAAAATATTAATATAAACAATAGTTTTGTACAAAATAGTTATAACACTTATAACATTATTCCTAGTAGATTTTGGGGTCGTACCTTTGTATGCCTTTGCTCGTAAATTTGGTTAGTATCGCGGACATTGCGAGACATTCCGAAATCAGCTATTTTGCATAATTTATTATGGTCAACCAAGACATTTCTTGCGGCCAAGTCCCTGTGTACTATCTATTATAACAATAATCATTGATTAATAATCTTATTTAATATAATTAAGTAAGATTATTAATAGAAGTATTAACAAAATTAAATTTATTTAATAAAATGTATGTTTTATGATTAAGCACACCAAGAAATAAGATAATTAATTTGCTTTAAATAATTTGTCACTAGAATTACTTTGAAATATTTTAAATCGTCAAAGTTAATCTTTAGCCATAAATTAAATATTTAAATGTCATAGTTTTTTTTTTTTTAAAAGAAAGTGTAAATTCTACATTATACGCGTTTCTTATTACAACAAATAACAAATTGATTAAGGTTCACACTGATTAATTACGTGCTTTGTTTTGATAGGTGTAAACTTTCGTTTGTAAATTGTAAAATAACATATTTCGTACTTTTTTTGAGACCAGAAAATCCATTCCTCGTGCTACACAATAGGCGAACATTGTTAAATCTCTAGACGTGAGCGAAGCAGTAGAGTCACTAAAATTAAAATAATGGGATCGTGTCCGTCGATCTCTGAGGAACGCCAACAGTTTACCGTACATAACGTACTCCATGATCAGTAAATACGGTTCTGCAACAAACACGATACGATAATGGTATATCATGGTTTTCACTTGTAATAACACGCAATAGAGAAAAATGCGTAACGTATTCATAAGATTATACTTTATATATTATTTACCTTTCTCCGTACAGCATCCCAGCAACGTGACGACGTTCGGATGCGACCCGAGATGTTGCATAATACTCAGCTCTCTGATCAGATCTTCTCTCTCCCGGGACGCTGCGTCCTCCTTGACCATTTTCACGGCGACAAGCCTGGTTAGACCCTCGTGTCCGCTAATGTCGTCCGCCTCAGCCTTCCACACTTGACCAAAATTACCTTGACCCAATATAGTCTGGAGCCGCAACTTTTCCCGGGGAAACTCCCAACGGCTGTTGCTCATGGGTGCCGGGACGGTGGGCGTCTTCTCCGTGTCCCACACAATGTGCTGCGGCACCCTGGGAAGTTTTGTAGTGATCGGTGACGAAGTAATTGTGTTGAAGTCTAGCGGGCTGCGGTTGTACTCAGACGAATATTCCGAACTGTCAAACACTTTCTTCTTTTTTCGCCGCATAGCCAACTTAAACGCGAAAAAAATTACCAGAACCAATGGCACGATGGCTAAAAACGTTAAAAAGTACACGGAAGTGGCTAATCCATCTGGATATACCACGCCAACGTCATGTTCAGCTGACGGTCTGGTAACGTTACTGCGTTGTAGCAGCGGCCTTCTCTGACGAGCTTCGACGGCTGTGTCCACTATGTTGGAAGTGGTGGAGGCGATTGTGGCAGCAACGTCTGTAGCGATATCGTAGACAGGCGCTTCCGACGTGCCGTTGTTCAAGTAGATGAAGTCTTGTAAGTCGGTGGGCGGTGGCTGAGAGGTATCAGTGGAAGACCGGTCGCCGGTAGTGGATGCGTCCAACGTTTCAGTGGTACCAACAACCGGACGATCTGAAGACGACGGACCAGAAGCCGTCGTAAACGTAGAAGTGATCGTTGTTGAGGCGGTGGTGGTGGAGGCAGTGGAAGACGCTACAGACGCGATTCCGGCCAAAGTCGTGGCGTTCAATCGTCTCTGGTTGATTTTGGTGATCTCCAAATATTCAGGCAACGATATGTTTCGGTACCGGTTCCGAAGATATTTCGGGTACGCCGACACCGCGACCGCGGGTTCCGATCTCACCGTAGATGTCAGCGGTCCGGGATTATACGCATCGGTGGCGTCGCCGTCACTGTTGGCGCCTGGGCGATGATTCTCAATGGGATGTTGACCAAGCTCGGCGGTAGACTCGTTTCTCTTCTGTGGGCTCTCTCTGACTGACACAGACGTGACAACAGTTGACAATATCCTCGTGGTCCTTCCATCCGATTCTGGCAAGCATCGCACGTCCCTCCGAGCTCGCGATTTGTTGTTCCGTCTGGTAAACCTAGGGTACAGGCACTCCACTGGCATCGCCGCCGCAGATGAATTCTCTGCGGGTCGTCTGGTCGTTACCACAGTACTGTGGTTGCGGTTATACGATGGTGGTAACGCTCTGGTTCGAGGCGTGGCGTCTTGCACTTGCTGAACGACCACTGGCAACCTAAGTGATGTCCTAGTTTCCGAGTCTGACGGTGCATCGAGCTCGTCTACCGTGGATTGTGGGGACGGTGACTGCGGCGGGTGTCTGATCTTTTTTCCGAAATCATAGTACGGGTCTTCTAGCAAGGTCGACACTGCCGCCGTCCGAAGTGTCCTGGCTGTACTCGATGACGGTACCAACAAACGCCTACGAGTCTTGATCCGGTCCGGTCTCTTGGACGTGGCATTTCGCACTTCCGATCCTTGAGCCTCAGGTTCATCCCACGTCTGTTTATGTTTGATCTTCTTTTTAACCCGGGGCATCGACGTCTCGTCAACATCTTGCAGCGTGTCCAGCGAAACCGATCCGGATCCTCCTCGGTGAAGTGACGGCATCGACGTTCTCCTGAGATGGCCGATTACCGGCCTGGTGGTTGCGTTGCGCTGCCGTCGGTAGTCGGTCGTGGATCGCGCGTCGTCAGCCGGCATACTGGTAGGAATCACCACCATCAAATCATCTGAAAAACCAATCAAATATTTGAGAAAACAGTTTTTTACTTGCTAGAAAAATACATTAAATCATAATAATTAATATATTCATCTATAGAATGCGATCGTTTAAAGATTATCGATTGGTTAAGATATTCGTCGTAAATCATAATATTATAACTGTTATGATCTATTGATAAACATAATAATATAGATATTATAAAGTGTTTTTTATTTTCGTTAATTCAATTATAAAAATTAATGAAAATTACAGTTTTGTTGGAAAATCGGAAATATTAAGTGACTCAATAATATAAAAGAGACATTAGAACACATTTTAAAACTAATAGCTGTTTTAAATGAATTTTTTCAATAAATGACAATACTAAAACGTATACATTACAATATGTACATGTGCCCTATTCTTTGGTTTTCTATGAACTTATAACTTATATATTTTGTAATAGTGTGTTTAATAAAAATAACTCTGATGTTTAAATGTAAAAATAATTAAACACCGATACGCGTGAGAAAAAAACTAATGAATTATAAATAGTTAAATTAGTTATAGACTATAACTAGCGATATGCAGATAGCTAGACGGCCGGAGCGCTGTATTTTATATAATTGTATGGGCTGTATGGCCCTGAACAACATTTTATAGTTTTGGTAATTTTCGATTTCATTGTTTCAATCAATCATCAATATAATTTTATTTTTAATTGTTTGGTCTGTAGAAATAAATATAAAACACATAAACGCGGGAGCCATTAAGCCTAGAACAAACCACGTCACGAGTCCTATTTAAATGTATCATCAT
Source organism: Melanaphis sacchari (assembly GCF_002803265.2). Classification (NCBI taxonomy): domain Eukaryota; kingdom Metazoa; phylum Arthropoda; class Insecta; order Hemiptera; family Aphididae; genus Melanaphis; species Melanaphis sacchari. The sequence continues at coordinate 5,234,921 of NW_020270469.1, read as the reverse complement.
TTATACGTGCTTTAGTAGCCGTCGGCGTCATTACTAACAGGTAATCATGTTGAAAAGCAATTAACCGAGGAACTTAAACAATTTGAACAATTTTATTTTAATGCACATAAGGCGAATGCCTAACGTATGGGTCAAATGAAACCGTATTAGTTGGTCAACTGTGATAACAGGTCTGCGACGCTCGACGTAAAATCTTGACTGGGTGCGACCGGTTTATGCTTCATAATATAACACTTTCTCCTGCGATATGTTTTATTATTATCATTATTAATATACTATTATTATATACATTATACACGGATATAGAAAGTATACAAAACTTTACACCCATCGGTTCGAAGAAAAAACATAAATACATGACTGGTTGTAATCTTCTTTTCAGGTCAAAATAGTGAATACACGAACAGAAATAAAAAACCGGAATTTTACGACAAAGAAACTTATACGTATGATATGTATAAATATTTATACTTAAATTAGAGTAACGCCACGAAGACGCCAAATGGCCAAATGCTGTCAAGAATCGAATGTTTTAACGATCTGCCATGTGTGAGTACATTTCAATTTTAACGACTTCCTTGTCACTTTTTTCTAATTGCATGGTCTGTGAGTTGTGAGTACACTGAACAAAAACTACCATTTATATACCTATACCATGTATATACAATCAGTTTCACGATATCGTGCGTCGTGTTGCATGTAGTATTAAACTACCAATATAAATTATTGGAATTGGATAAATATTGCGACAAAAAGTAATTGTCGTCTGGATTTAGATGTCAATGGTTTCACACAATTGTTGTTATTGCACGTTTTAATGCACTCAAATCATATTACATAATTTCAAATTGTATTTGTTTTTTGTTTTTTTATACAATTGACAGATTACCGGATATCGATAATAGTTCACGAGTTGGGTGCACACGAGTAACAATAGGACTAACTTCATTTCTTCAGTTTTATTTTCTTTCCATAAAAATCAGGCAAGATAGACACGCGTTTAATGATTCGCACATTTATACTATAGACGGTATGGAGGTCCGAGGTACCTATATTTATAAATAATGACATGCGAAATAAACGTTACACAAAGTTGTAAATTGTTCATCATGTATACTATAATTTTAAAACACATAATATTAAGTTTTCTACAATACATCAAAATATATTCAAAAATAATTGTGCAACAATGATTTGTAACTTTTTTGTTACAATTTGAAAGTAAACGTTATAGTTGTGTAAATATCAACTCCAAAAAGGGATGTAGGAAGCTGTAATAATTTAAAATAGAAATGGAATACTAAGAAAGTTTGTTTTTGGTAGTGATAAATTATTAGTGAACGCTATCATCGCTATCATAATAACTATTAGTGCACATAGGATCTTTATTATATTATAATAAAGACGCAGCGCGCACAATTAATGAACATACAAAATATAAATATTTACTATACGTATATAATTATTGAGTAAGACAAAAACAAGACGAGTGACGACGTCAATAGATCTATATAACTTTTTATCTGCACTTAATTATGTAATAAAATAATAAATATAATATAATATAAATTATTTACTTATAAAAGAACCGTAAGATTAATTTAAGTTGTATTATAATACATAAATAATATACATCTAACTTAATCGAAGAAGTTGTGTCGAATAAAATTTTTCATAAAAGAAGATTCATTAAAACTGAAAAACTATTTTTATTGTTATTATTTTATTTTTTAAACAACATTTACCAAATTGCATGTTAAAATGTTAAATTACTTTTTCTTTTTGATATTTAAGCTCGTAATAAAATTTGATTTAAAGTGGAATAACACATTGTAATCAGACTATTTACTGAAATAAATTCAAAATAAGTATTTAATTGATTTTGAAGTGTATGACTAAACATAAATTAGTTTATACTTTCATCATAATCTATTTACTTTGCTTAAATTATTTTTTAATATGACATTTTTGTAAGTATAGATTGATTGATTTGAAACGCTCTAGATTAAAGTCCTTGAATACACCGTATCGAAAAATATATAACATTATAATATAGGTAGCCATAAATAAATAATAAATAATTAATATATTAATTTACATTAAAACATATTATATTTGATGATAAAAAAAAGAAGTTTAAGAGTCGTGACTGCCAATTACATTAATATAAATAAATCTCATTAGACTAAGTTCTAACAAAAAATCAGCACATCATTGTGGTTCTCACGCTGCTTTAATTCTATATAAAACTGAATACGAACAGGTTACAGAACTGATCATTGGGTATTCGTCTCGCTTCGCTCAACTCGGTGAAGGTTAAAATTTTGTTATTTCAAATTTAAAAACCACTAAAATTAATTATCATTTGCATATAAAATAAATTCAATCAGGTTTCGATTAATTCTAAATTGTTTATGATTTAATTTTTAATGTTGTTTACACTTTTATTTTCAGATAATATCGAAAATCACTCAATATTATATAAACTACAATTACTGTTATTAACTACTATTAAATTTCAAAACTATACATAGAATTTTTTTGATCGAGTTGCCAAAAAAAAGCGTTTTTATAGACGATTACAAAACAAAATATCTGTTACTCCCAGATCAGAATAAAAAAATTATATCTAACGGTTTTATTTGTGAGTAAAAAGTACAATAAGTACTATAAGTAGCAGTCAGTAATATAATAATAATTTCCAAATATTTCGTATTTTTACTAATTTCTAAAGAATCATAATTCACAGTTGATATATTTTTAATGTTTTAGTTGTTTAATGTTCATTTTATGGAATACATTGTTTAAATTCCAATATTTTTGTTTAGTATAATAAAAATATACCATTTGTATAGTACAAACAACACATTTTTTAGTTGTCACATGCGACTGTCATTTTTAGACTATTTTGCAATTCATTTTCTTTTATCGGTTTTTATGATAGTAATCGCCATTGAATAATAATTCGTCAGGTGAATTTGAGGTCCACCGTCACTGTATTATAAAGTCTCCGTTAACAATCAATTTGTCCAATCGATACGACTGTTGTGTTAAGTGTATACATGTAGTCTGTTATGGAGCCATGCCGACCTTGTTTTACGAATAATTTAATTCGATCGATCGAAAAACCAACGTATTGTGAACATTGACGATTCGATACATAATTCTATTGACATTTCTCAATCACGAGATTACTGATACAATTTTTTTTCTCTTATTTGTTTTTTTTTAAATCTAGGGTGTATGTACACACGCAATTCAGTAATTGATGGTACATTCTAGAAATTATCATATAACTATAAAGTTAATATTTTCTATGCATATATAAAAAGGTATAATGTAGGCACTATAATATTTGTAAAATAGTAACTAATAATAATTATTATTATACAAATAAACACATTCTATTGCCAATTATTTACCATAAGTATATGCTATGAGCGAATGAGAGATTATTACTTATTGTGGAAATACGTTATTCAATACAATCGCCGTTTTGGTAATTAGTTCAACCAAAGTACATAGTTTATATAAATTAAACGATCTGCATAAATATTAATATAAGTACAAACCATCAGCGTACTCAATTGTATTTTATCACGAACAGAATCAAATAATTATTGTCGGTACTAAGGTAGAACGGTATTATGATAACATACAGAGAATACGTATGTTGTATGTACCTAATGCTTATGTATTATTCTAAAACACTGACGAGCACGATAGAATTGACGAAAAATATTGACATGTTGAACATTTTTGTTTTTTTTCTTCTTTTAAATCATTTAAGTTATCATTTGCTGACATAGTTGTATTATGATAATATTTACAATTATTTTTTCGCTTAAGACGTTAAAAGCTAATCATAAATATTTTTATAACAATAAAGGTGGTATTTTAAATCCAAAAATAGTTTTATTTTTATTTTACAAATATATAGGTACTATTAATGTTTAAAAATGAGTAGAAGTAACACATTAACACGGTCTATAGTTTATACAATTATATCCAACAACTCAAAATATGAAAATAATATATGATATAAACAATGTAACATGGGTGGTATTCAGTTAAGACGTGTAACTGTAAAAACGCACAGAAAACAAACAAATACTTTATAGTGATAATAATAATATTTCATTGTATTATATACACAATGGCACAAAATTTTGTACACTACCGTTGAACATAAAATATTTACACTAACATTGCCGACTGTTTATAAATAATGTATACAAGTAACAACCATAATAACGACTGCCGCTAATTTTAAAACACACTCATGTAAGCACCATAATCAACAAATTTACAAGTTTATACCGTGATACACATTTAGTGTATAGTATAGCTCTCAATTATGAGTTTACGACAATTATTAATAAAAAAACTCATCTGATAAAAGTTTTATTGGTAGATTTTTTCTACCAAAGAAGAAACCTCAGAAAAAAAATAATAAAAAACACCAATAAAACAAAACAGAATAAATTCGTTTCACGTCCGAATCTGCCGCACGTGTTTGTTTTTAAACGAGTCATAGGAATAACATAGGTACAGGGTGTAACAAAAAATTGTTATGTATGAAAAGCATTTTTAGATGGCATAGTGCTCGTTGATAATTAGAAAAATGGTAAACTTCTACAAAAGATAGTATTAATTCCTATAAAAGATAAAAAAAAAGATATCACTTGTACCATTGTAAAAATATATCAGTCTTGCAATATATTAATACATAATATTATACAAAAGTATAAACTTAAAAGTTAAAACAAAAGTTTTTAAAAAATATAAAAATTTAATAAAACAATAGTCATAACTTAAAGTCATTTACGTTTATTCTTATGGAATACTTAGGAGATAAACTCTAAACGTGAAATTTCTCCTTGTACCTATATATTTATTTTTTTGCATAAGTATAAATTCATATTTTTAAATTGTTTTTGTTTGTCTGCGTTGTGTCGACTGTCGATACCATACTAATTACTATCGCTGATCTATTAACATTTTGTACTGCAAATGTCGATATAAATCTATAATACAGTAGGTATGTAAGATGGATATAACCAGCCTTCATGAATCATCATACATCGTTTAAAACACTCTATTATAGTTTTAATATTTTATATACTATATTACTTTCAAGTTATAATCATTTTTAACTTTTTGAGTTTTTTAACTTCAAAATCGTAAATTCAAATCATATTACCCTATTTTTTTCGTTAAAATGTCCATGTAGAAGATTACAGTATCTTTGATTTTCAGGTAAAAATGTAAAAAGGTTATTCGTGTAGGAGTTTATATTTGGCCAATAGTTAAACCGTAGCGCGTGTTTGCAACGATCAGTTCAAGCGCTCTCCGACTACGGTTGGATTTTACGTCTTGAAATCGTTATAAATTTCTGTTCGATGGATTAACATAAGGTTTTACGTAACGTAGTAACATTTCACGTGAGTCAACGATCGTAATTTAAACATTTAGCGGTTAGAGAAAGATGATCGCCGCTGCATCTAAAACTGTCGTCTCCGAATCTGGGCGTACTTACCTCTTACCCAAGTTAGAGAGGGCTTGAGGTAAACTAATCGGTATAGGTTGGACGTCGCGAGGGTTATTCGCGCAGTGGGTACATCGAACAACGCTCGAAGGGATAGTGGAGGACAAAACAAGTAGGCGCATAGACAATTTTGGAAAAACACTGTAATCGGATCTAAAGTCTCCGGGCGAATACTTAACTCTTTTAAAAACTCCGACAGCACTCGCGTAATTTGTTACATCCTGTATATGCAATACGTAGAAAAAAAATCCGCTCTTGCGGCCGCGTCCGAAAACACGCCACATCACTCTCTCTCTCGTTCGCTGCTGGTACGCGCACACGCATAACGACGCGTATTATATCAGCTACACCTGTACTGCAACCGGCGTATGAATAATGTGGCAGTAGGTAGAGAGGTAGTCGTCCTCGCCGCCGCCGTCGCGCTTATCCATAATAATATAAATATATAATATAATACCCACTACGGCGCAGTATATATCTGAACGGCCCCGTCCAGGCTAAGGATTACGACACGCGGCCCGGTGAAATAGCCGGTTAATCGATTTAGTGATATAGTCGCTGCCGCCGCTCGCCGAAGTGCGTATTATTATTATTATTATGATATCGGCAGCGGCGCACAGGTGAACGACCATCGTCGTCGTCGTCGTCGTCGTCGTCGTCGTCATCGTCGTCGTGATGACCGAAGACTGTTGGCAGGAGAAAGGTCTCTGGTTTGTCAACTAATATAATATCACGTCTATACGTGTGCACGCGTGCGTGTGGGGGAACGGGGTAAATGCGGAGAAAATCTTTATTTTCGTCGATTCTCACGCGGGACTTTTTTTTTTCTCTTCGTCCGCGCGCAAAAATTTGTAAGTAATTCAATTATTATTTTCGGTGAAATTAAATTCGTAGGTACGCGTATAAGGTCTCGTTATTGTTTTCTAATTGCGAGAACTCGGTTTCTGAGCAAAACGTGCAGAAACCGTTGGCTTACGATCGACTGCGTGTGTTATTACTTATTACCATCAGCGTATATTGTTATTAATTATTTTATGTAATAAGTATAACGCACTCAAATCATCGACATGATAATGATATTATGATATTTACGTCTTGTACAGGTTTTATTTTTCTAGGTAAATAAATACGTTTTATTACTAAACATTCTAGGAACGCATCCACTTTGAATACTATATTATGCGTCGCAATGCCCAAAAACCTTGAATTTTAATTCCAGACTAATGATGTTGTTCGTTTAATGCATCTGCAGCATATTACAATATCACTCACGACTATTTAAAATAAATTGATTCTACACTCTACAATGCTACTAACCGCTAGGCATTTATGCAGTTCGTCTGAAAAATATATTATTGTGGAACATGGGTAAACTGTGTTAGATGCCGAAAAGCGATATTACTTCGTTAGATATTAAATTCGAGTATAATTATAGTTACACAGACGTTATAACAATATTAACACGGCAATTTCAGTAACGATGCTCTCACACAACCTCAAACTGTACGCGCCGTCATTCAGCGAAAGTCTCAACTCCGAAATAATATATTGTATTTGATGATGACTACCGGAAATATAATCAGTAGAAGAGAATGACTACATGGAATTAATTGTCGGTATAAACTCGCACATTAGCGTCGTAATAACGGTGAGACATTACGTAAACTCAAAATATAACGGACGACTGCGTGAAATTAGTTATTACTATAGAGGACAGGTATGAAAAAAAAATTAAAATTATTAAGTCTTGTGTACCTGCTAGAGCTACAGTAGATCATGCGCAACACCGCGATTTATTAGATTAGCGTCGGATTGTTGTCTCAGTTATAGTGACTATACGTGGCATCAATATACGAGTGATTGTCGTCCGATTCTATAGTGTGCATGTACGATACAATAATAACAATAAACCGACACATAAGTATAATACGAACAACGTAAGCATTATTTATGCACAGAAGGCATACAGATGCATATTATGTATATTGTACACAACCATCATATATATTATATACCTGCATCACATTATTGTCTACCCGACAATAGATCGATTGATTAATATTTGGTTTCACGCGCTTTGATAGCATACTGCTGGTGTGATGTAAGCATTGTTAGTTGTTACCGTATTATCCAGTAATGGGTAATGGTTCCTTATACCCCGTCACCGTATCATAATTTATGTTTCCAATCAATGAACAATGCATCACATCCACATGAATATAAATAATAATACAAACACAATCTACACCTATACGGTTATGCGGTATGATGACTATAACCAGCCAATGATATTATAATATTATATCTACCTAATTTTTAATTTGAATGATAATTAACAACGACCAAAACAAAGATATGTTAGCACAGAATGTGATGTATACGATTTACCTACCGTGTTATAATATTATATGACTGAGTCTGTGGATAAACAAATTTCTCCCGGCCCATTGTAATTAGAATTTAGTAAAATCGAATAAAATATATTTTTCTACATTACGATTAGTCGTTAAAACGGTATAATATATAAAAATACTAATATTATACAGATTACAGAGTACACTTGGTTAGTTGTTTCTGTGCTCTATACAGCCTTTGCCTATGATAAATTTACCACCAACGAGTACGTCGACTAGGTATATGTTACGAGTTGCAACTGCACCTTTATACTACGGGAAACACTATCATGGAGTAAGCTGCAAATTGGTCAATTATAAAACATAAGAAAATTTTTTTTTAGATTTTGCGTTTATGTAACTACTTACTAAAATAGGATATAACAATGTATCTGCATAAATAGTATAAACATATTATATACCACATGTACGCACCAACTATTACATATACTCATACACATTTATGTATAATATAGGTACCTATACAAAGTACATGTATAGTTTTACGTTAGATTCGGCAAATTATCGAGCCAACAATTTTTTTTCCCGAACGTGACTTACAACGATAAAAGAAAAACCCCAACTAATGATTGAAACACTAAATTAAAACCGCAAAAATTGTTGAAACTCCTTCATAATACCATTACCCAATTATCAGTATAGTCACGCACAAGGGTAATCAATAATAATTTTAGCATTAATATTGCCAACAAGTAAACACCAACAGGCAACAATAACATGTACTATCATAATATTATATATTCATTTGTATACTTCCTTGGTTAAACCTGACTGTTTTATAATATAACTAGTCGTGTAATAATAAATGAATATTTAATCGTTTTATGTCATTACTGTGATTCGAAATTTCAATATTTTAGTATTGAATGAATACGTTATTTTATAACCGGTTAAAATGTATATTATTACTAGTGTATATATTATGTAACAAGTAGTCTAAATATATCATAAACTAAGCTAATTAAAGTAAAAGTAATAGTATGATGCGTAGCACTCGCAATATGTATTCATATAACGAAACATTGACATGAAAAAAATGAAATTAAAATAAATACCACTTATATTAAAATCAAATTATTATACGAGTACAATTAATAAAATACCAATTGAAAAATATATAGCGTGCATGATATACGGCATACCAATGAATTTGCCAGACTCGACGATAGACAAGTGTCTATACATTGACGCAATACTACTAATAATAAAAGTAAGAAATGCAATAAAACTTGTAATATCGACGAGGAGATTACGGCACTCCGTGGTATAATCGGTTGAATAATAATGTTCTATGAAAGAGAGGGTAGTATAATAAGTAATAACCGAAACCGTGTCGATCGACTGACGTAGAAAACAACAAAATCGTCCTTTACAATACTACAATGCCGATATATAGGTATGGTACTCGTATAGCCATGGACAATAAAGCATTAACCTGTATGTGATAATTGGGCCCGTTTAGAAGGGAAGGAGAGGGGAAGTCACTGAATTAAAATTGACCCAGACTTGCAATAAAGACATAATCAAGGGGTCTTATGCTCAAAGGCGATTAAAGCCAAAAAAAAGTATCTTCTAATAATAAAACCTTTTTAAAATTTAGAGCACATATTTCAAGTTCATTTTTTTTTTTTTTTTACTTCATTCAGCAAGAGAAAGCCACCTCAAGTAAGGGTAACAATTATAAGAGCTACTAAGTACCAGAAGTACGTTTTTGTAAAAAGTGTGTACATAGATTTTAAATTCTGAAATAGAATATTTATAAAAAAGGGTCCGAATGATACATGATTCTGCAGCTTCGGGTCACAAAATCTCTGAACAGGCCTGCGTAAACCTATTATTATGAACTCGACCAATTATCATTTTTTACGTGCGTGATATAAGCAAAATATGTACCTTTAGTAAATAATTTAATATGTAGGTATACTCATCATTGTCATTATCCAACACATGCGGACGCGGAAACCTTTGACATACTATGGTCGCGTGTATACGCTTGTATCTATGCCTGGCATATATTATAGGTATGTTCGTTTGAGGTTAGAAAGCAAAACTACAATAATATATTATATTATATCATATACTTTCCGTACAATACTATGTGTATGCCTATAGTACACATAATTGTGCAGCTCACGTCTATTGTGTACCAATACATATTATTATTATATACTTGATAGAGGTGATGTGGTAGCGGAGGGGAAGTTTGTGCAATCGGTACATCCTGTACACAGATGACGCAATGAGTAACCGTGACAGGTCGCGAATTCGACGGATTGATAAACATCAAAAACGCCAGTCGCGCACCGGCAGCGAATAATCCGCCGTGAAGATGTTACCTGCGACTGACCGCGGGGGCAGGCAGTAAGCCCGTGGGTGTCGTTTGGAAATCGTTCCGTTTCGACATGTGACCGGTTTTTCGGGCATCATCGGCTGGTGGTTATTATAATATTATATGCCTATATACTAAATATTATTCTAATAACTTGCATTTATACCATACCATACGTTGAAATATTATAATTTATTTTTTATTGTAATATTGTACTATTGCACACTACAGCTAATACGCCTAGAGTGTTATAAAAATATATTCATTTTCATAAGTTCGTTTCTTAGAACCACAAACTATTGTTTTTCGTCTTCTGTCATCACTCATTAGTAATTTTCTGTTTACAAAAATAATGTACTAATAATTATAATAATCACTATAATAATAACATGTCAACAGGATAACGAAAATGTTCATGGTTAACGAATAACTCATACGATAAACATGCTATCAGCTCATATTATATATATTATTATATAATTTATAACTATGTAACTTACTTATACTTGAGATATAAAATATTTTGTTATATATAATGTATTATTAATTGTAATTTTCTATTATTAAAGTTATTTCATTTGACGAAAGGAGACATCCTCAGACTTTGGTTCTCTCTTCCATATACATATACAAGAATAATAAAATGTGTGCTTACGTATAATATAATTTTTATGCGACAATATTTAAAATTAATCAATATAACACTAGTCACTATTCCATTTCTAATTTCTATTGTTGACAAATAATAGATATAAGATTACTTTGTATGTATAAACTATAAAGTATTGATGGGTGACTATATACTTCCGTTAAACCATTCATAAACATAAATTATTACTCTTAATAAAATTCGTGTATGACAGTTTTGACATTTAGATTATAAATATGTTTTAGAAATAAAAAAAACCTTATATTATGTATTACATACATATAATATTTTCTAATTTGCAATATTAAATCTGAGGACGTCCAAAAAAAAATATAGTTGGATGTGGTCCAAAAAGACTTGGAGCTATTAGATATATATAATTCATAATCCGGAAATGCCATGAAGTTGTGATGGCGGTAAGAACTCTCGCAGAGTAAACAAAACCCAGAAGAAGAAGAATAAAAATATGAAATCTTAATTGGTATACAGTAAGTTTACGTAATTGAAAGTAAATTACTGTTGATATATTTAAACATTGAAATATAGATAAATAAATAATTTGTTACGTGGATGAATAATAGGAGACTTCAACGCTCGCTCCTCATTTTAATTTGTGGCTGTTAATCCTAATTCCCTGCGTTTTCAAAAAACAACGTAGAACATTTAATCGACGAAGAATATTCGAGAGACAATAACCTGTCGTAAAATGATATTTAATTGTATTTTTTATTATTGACACCTTCAAACCTAGTGGCTCCTAGTGCGGCGTTGGATTTTATGCAAATTGCATAAATATATAATAACTAATAACCAATATAATATAATACATATATTTGATATATTTATATATACTTTACTTATTTATCGAGTCTATTCGTTGTAAATATATTGTTATATAGGTAATAATATAATTTATATATTCCTTCATAAGTACTAAGTAGGTGTATAAATATAATAATATAATGCGTAATATATAGAGTTAGACACAGGATAATATAATAATAATATATGCCTATAATATTGATACATATCTACTTATACACGACGTAGGTGCAACAAAGTGTTTTCAGATCGACAAAGAATATAATGATATGGTGTATATAATACTATAGGTATGCATATATATACGAACGGGCAACTCTACGTCGGATAGACGACTGCGCTCGGCTGCAGCAGTCATTAAGGAATCTCATCACGGCGTCACGCCGGAGCACAGGTGAAACAATGGCGATTTCCCACTTCATGCGTGATACGGCGGTAGACGACAACGACGTAACGTTACGCGATTAGAATGCGTAATAGGTATCCCATGTTGTAGCTGCCACCGCGAAAGGGTCGTGTACTTACAATGTAGTGTGTTTAAAGTATAGTAATAATAATAATAATTTTATAATGTACGGCGTATATATGAGTATAAACACGTACAGGGTGTTCGTCACTATATTTGCATTACCCGCTACCCACCGCGATCTCTATTTTTTGCTTGTATAGGCGTAGAAAGCAAAAGCCCATCAAAAAACTCACTGGACGCGTATACACCGAAATAGAAACGTCTAAGATTTTTCCAAAATAACCTGCCCCCGACAAAGATGAAGCCTATAATATTATTAAGTGCCTAAATCGTATTTAAGAACTCACACAACTCTGCACGTAGTGAAAGTCAAAACTGATCAAATATTTATAGCAATTTACTGTTGTAACCTAATCTATATAGTACCAGGAATCGGTCATCTCTGTTGATGTTTGAGAAACGTAAAAATTGAGCGTTTAACATCGTTTTTTCGTTACCGGTTTAGGTAAACAAAAATATATATCTACGTATATAGGTGTAGGCGCTCTATTATTATAGTGACTACGATAATTGAAACTATGATAACTTTCCAAAATTATTATTTACAAAAAAGTTATGCCGACGAGGTCGAGCACTGCAGCACGAGACACCCGGTATGAGTTACATATATGTACACTGCACAACAGGCAAAGTCCATTAGTTATAACCTCCTCGTCCTCTTATTCCACGTTTGTCGCGCGGACGGTCCGTCTTTGGATGTACATTGTATATACACTTTACACATACACCATACACGTATATAAAATATAATATACAATATCTATAGTAATATAATACTCACTAGTTACTAGGCACCTATATATATATTTATTTATTTTTATATTATGTGATTTTGTACGCGTCCGCCGCCACGCGTGTATAGCTTCGGTCTCGTTACCAGTGTCGAGTAGGCGGCCGACGTGAATGAAAATAATTTACGCGTTATAAAATATAACATATATTATAATATTATACCCATACCTGTATTTATTATGTATATTTCGTATATCCGTTCGGTTTTTTTCACGTTAGACGCACCTATTGTCGACATCACCGTACGATACATTATTATTATTATTATTATTACTATTATTGTTTAATCCTCTTCCGTTTAGCAGCGGGCCCGGCGATCCTCGCTATATAGCGGTCATTGAAAACGCCTATCGCGTATTTATTATAATATTATACTAGGCATATGCAGCAAAGTTACTTATATAACTACTGATGGATAAACGGTGTCGGTCGATCACGACCACTTGTTGGTTTGTAATGATGATAGTTATAGAGTTTTTCGATTGTTTCGGCTAAGATATTTTGTATTTTTTATGAATATAAACGTGAACGCGAACATAACCGTTTCAAAACAATTTCAAAGCACAAAAACTGATGTATTATGGGTACTTTGCACGTATTATAATCGAAATATTATAATATTTGAACCAATTTCGATTTTCCGGTTTCGACCGATTATCACTCAGTAGTAGTTGTCACTTAAATGGACTGCAGTCGAAAGAACATTGTATAGCACGTATCTGTCATGCCCAATCCTATATTTCCGATTAATATAATATTATATAATTAAAAACATAAATGATTGTCATATTTCATATTATTATTATTATTATTATAGTGTTACTAATGATTTGATATTTAATGTATATAATACTTAATATATAACTATAAATAATAAATAAATTATAATATTCAAACACAAAAGTCCTCATTTAATATTTCAAACACATCATGTATGATTTAATATCAAATATCTAATACAATAATATTAATGAAATAAAATTATGCAATTTAAAAAAAATGTAGAAATATTATATTTAGACATATTATTATAGCTTTATATATATTTGATTTTCAATATGATAATCTATCTATATTTTTTTAAATCCAAGTAAAACTCGTTAGAAAAATGATTTTTATTGGTTTTAAAAAAACAATTAATGGACAATAGCAAAATAAATGCAGTAACGTGGCATAAGAAAAATGTACGTCACTTCTTTCATTAGAATATAAAAATAAAATATAGAGTTCGATAAACGAATTTTTTCAAGCAAGGAATTGCATCATTCTCTCGTAGAGTTGAGCTGCAACGGTTGAGAAGATTTATAGTATTATGCATCAAACATTTGGTTTTCAATTTTCTACCTAAGTAGTCTAGGTATGTCAATTAGATCTTTTGTTTAACCCATGGTATTGAACGTTACATAATGAAACGTTAAATTACGTTTATATTCACGAAACGATTCCTAGACTATAATTTTCGTTTAGTGTAATTTGAATAACCAGTTTATCATTTTTAAATGTGAAACTAATTTAAAAACTAATTTTTTATCGTTTTATTTTTCAAGACAAGACTGGTATGTATATTTGTTATCCTGATAACAATATACCTAACAGCTGACAATCGAACTATATAAACCACAAAAAAAATAATAGATTAAGTACTATAAAAGTTGTTTGATTCTACTTGCCGCATGTGTTTATTATTGATTTGATGACTTAAAATTAATTAAATAGAAGTAATTATTACCTACTTTCCATGTGTTTATATGTTATTAATTATTTTATACACGAATAGTATGAACTCAAATTCATATTAGACCTCGCCCTCGCGTGTATTAGAAATAACTCGTTACAAGTTCTTTAGCTAAAACTATAACCCATCCAAAGTTAATAGGTAGATACGTATATATAAAACGTAACAATTATTGTAATATGATGAAAAATTCATCATCTCTTTATTAATATTTTATCAAAAAACAAATAATAAATGTTAACTACAACTTAAAAACAAATATTGTTTTAAACCGTGTCACTACTCACTATTATAATATAGCGCAAATATTTCACTAATATTATTGTAATATTATCTTTATCGCAAAATAATTTGGTGTTACAAATTAAAAATATATATAATGTGTCACAGCCTACAGATGCGGATCTAGAAATCTGAAACAGGGGCTAAATATTTTTGAGAAAAAATACAATTCTAATTTCAGTACAAAATAAATGATAACATTATAAATACAATTTAATAACAATACTATCAATTGTACCTATTTATATTTTTAATTTATTGATTTTAAGACGTACCTACGAATTATTTATTAAATAAATAAATTTATAATAAATAAAATTTCCAAGAGAAGGTGCTAAATTCTCTTAGCTTCTTAAATTCATACCTGATATGATATGTATATATATATATATTGATAAACTAAGGGTCATTTGAGGGACATTAGCCTAGCTATCTACAAATCTGATCTATCGATACGGATGGTTATTATTATATTATCATGTACAGTTCGACAAATGACCGATAAATTGGTTTTTATTTATTTATTTAAAAAAAAAAATGTATTATTTGAATGCGAGTGGGTTTGCATCGTCATTTATATACATCTGAGATTCAGCCAAGCAGATTACATTATACGGATGAGTTGATACAAATCTGAAATCATGGACCGAAGAAACGGAATGTAAATTGTAATCGATAAACAATATTATATATTATTTTACTGTTTGTATAATATGTGTGGTTTTTGGGATTACGAGAATGGTAAAAACAGTACTTATGTCTAATATTATATTCATATTTAATAAATAACACATTTTTTGATACAGGCAAATTGTATAAATTAAACATGTTACGGATTGCATTTACAATCCGAAATTAGATATTATTTGAGCATTTATATTAATGTGTATATATACATAAATATTTGACATCAATGAAACGTACTCGATGATATTTTGTTTTCCTTGATATAGGTACTACAATACGATACGATTTAGTGGATGCGCTAAAAAACATACCGGTTACCGATGACAATAATGTTTCAAGGCCAAAAACGTTTCTATTTGTCATCAATTTAATACATATTACGAAAATACTTAGGAACCTGGCCAAAATTATACGCTAAATCTTCATTTTTTTACACATTTATGTACAACATTACACACGGTTATATTATATTCATTTATTTTATAATTTTATATCATTATGTAGTTGTATAAAATTACTTTAGATTTTTATTTTAAACTATATTCAATTTTATTCACATACCTACATATTTTATTACATTTGATGGATAATCATCACACGATTCAATAACTAACAGAGTTTTTGTTTGTGCGACATCAGAAATCTACATAAAATTACGTCCAAATAATTTGTGTGTATCATAATAATATTATAAACAGCATTTAATGCGTATTATAAAATCATATCATAAATAACGATTATTTGTTAAATTTTGTTATGTTGTTTAATTTATTTTTATTTTTGATATGCCGTCCTTCATGTTGAGAATATATTTTAAAAAGTAATTAATAGCTTAACTCATTTTTATTTCAATATAATAAATAATTAGAAATCGATACATCTTTTAGAAATAGAATAGTTTCTACATTCAAACTTCTTATTAATCCTATACAATTCGCGTGCCTAATACAAAACAGCCCTGCGAGCAAAATCCCAATAAACAATGAAACTATAACGTCCAAATTATTTAGATCAAATCATCCACTGTCATTTTTAATAACAAAAAAATTAAAAATTAATCATCAAACATCAAACTTTCGATTTTTAATTAATATTATTTTAATTTATTGTTTAGAAGATCGTACGGACGTATAGGTACGTTTGTCTTTCGTACTATTATTGTCGTTGGCCATGACCAATAATCAAACCAAACTATAATAAATTCTCGTTCAATATTTAACGCCAAAACTAATTCAGAAGAACTGTGTCATGCGATTTCCCCATTGTTTAATTAATTTTGACCATAAATAATAAATACAAGTCATCACAATGTAAATATATTTTAACTACCTATTTAAAAATAAAGGCTTAGTGAAATCTGTTCGTGAGACATAATGCAAATTTGATGGTACACTAAAATATTTTACAGTATTTTTAACGCTTGAAAATCTCATTTTTTAATTTATCAATTTCTAATACTAATAGTTAATACATCTATTTGTATTGAATTATTTCTTGATTAATGGTATATACTTATCGCATAATTATTGTACGTGTATATTTCATTTTATATTTATATACCTAAATATAATAAAAATACATGGTGTAAAATGTAAGTTATTTTAAACCTATAGTAATATAATTGTTTAATATTGTTGTATTGATACTCTAATACACGTAAGTAATGTAAGCGAATAAGGAAAATAAGTATGCAGCTGTATAACTCTTTATTAGTCTTAAATAATATGTAATGATATTTGAAATTAAATTCAATAAAAAATTATACAAGCGCATGTTTAATTAAACTGTACACACCGAAATATATACGTTCAAATGTTTATTATTTATTAAAACGATTTACACATAATCAGTCGATAGTGAAAATTATTAGGTGTTTATCGTATGAAATAAATATCGTTGATGGTATAACTACATCAACGAAAGTTGAGACGGACAAGCATACTCGACTACTAGCTTACAATGTATATTTAGTACTATCAGTTTATAAACCTTGAGCCATTCGGAAAATATTTAAATTTAACAAACAGGAGAAATTATCTTATGTAATAATTATTGATTTGAGTAGTAGTCTTTAAGTTTAATTTATATGTGTGTACGTATATATATATTAACACGTGATTAATCTATTACATATGTATGACGTATTTAACTGTTTATTTAAATACTGTTAAGCGCTCTACTAGAAAGTCGTGTACCGGTGATCACTCATATCTAGTTATATACTATAAAGTATATTATATCAATATTTTAATTAAAATGATATGTCTCTTTAAGTGAAATGTGCCGGAAACTTGGAATATTCCCTGCAGCGCACACGAGGTAAACGTTATAATATTATTATAATAGTATGTAAACAAATAACAATAACCACTATGTTTTTGTAATGTCTTATATACGTGCAAACGTCAACGTCCCGAAATATATATACCTATAGGTATATTTATAATGTTACGGTGTATATAAATGTAAACAATCCAGTAAGTTGAATACGAATTGCATTTCGTCGGTTCGACCGTATAAATAATATTTTACAGTTATAATCGTTGAGTGATCGACATTGTTATTAAATCGGATGATTTCTATGATGTGATCCTCCGTGACTGTGGTCTGTGGTCTTGCATAGTTTCTTGACCAAAATATGTACTAACTGTATAATCAGTGGGGTGCCATTTAAGTTAAACTGCTACCATCATCTCCACCCCCAAATAGCGACCCCGTGTATAATAGTAGTCTCAAATAATTGATTTCGATAAACTGGAATTAAAATATTTTATTTCTCCTAAATGCAACTTCTTTTCTCTGTCAGCTTGGTCGTGAATGAATATGTGACGTAAGTTTCGAAACACAGTTAATATTAGTGATGGCTACTTTCTTCCACGCGCGTTAACATTTTACGTTGTATTACAGAAAATTTAATACATTATTATTGGTTATTACCAACAATGAGTATTTTCATGCGAGTGATATAAAAATTAAATTAAGAAATATACACAACATTGCTTTGCTTGAAACATCGGAAGACGTGCTTCGTATATGCGCATTACACAAGCACACAATTGAGTTTGTATATTATATTTATATGTGTTTTATTATCAACAAGATTATGATGTATATAAAAATAAAAGTTTACGCTTACTCAATAGCATTATTTTCATTATGATTATAGCGTGTCACAAAACAAAAGTCCTGTATCAAGTGTATGGTAAGTCAATATACCAATAAAGCCAATAAAGGTAAGCAGATTCTATTTAACACAAAAATTGAAGAATTCATTTGGTTTAATTTGGAAAATTATTATTAAATTTTAATTAAAAAAATTGAATTGTTTGAAATATGCTGTAACGATAATATATATTATTGTTACATGACACCTGTGTATGTGACAATTCCGTAGTAGGCAATAGTGGGATATTTATGCTGAGATAAACATTGTTAATGATTGTGAGGCCTGTGACCAATACGTACTATTTATCGAAAGGGCAGTTCGAGACTGACCAGCAATAAACACGAACTCACCAATAAACATGAACTCACCAACACCGGGATTGTTTACCACCATCTACATTTGTTAAGTACAAACCAAAAATATATTTTGAACAGAGATTTATAAACCAAACGTGTTTTATTTATTGATAAGATCCCACATACCGTGTTCTAACCCCCTACCTACGGGAAATTTATCCATAAGGACCAGAAAACCTTCCCTGGATAACTAATATAGTAACTAGGTTCCCCAGCCACGTTACAATGCGTATGGTCAAAAAATAACAAATTTCCAAAATTTAAATTATATAAAAATTTCTTTTTTGAATTTTAATTTTATGTCATAATAATAAGTTTATTATCTACTATTGATAAAATCATTAATCTATAATGTTAATTTACCACTAATATACATAGAACAATCTTGGACTTTTGGGACACACCGCATATTGTGAACAAATAACCACGAAATATAATTTGTGTTATTGATGGAAGTTATAATCAATAAATAATGTCTGTTTCGATAAAATGCTTTATGTAAAAATTCCCGAAACGGAGGTGGTAGATAATACTAGACTTATACGTTCCATTATGATAATGGATCCTCACAGCCGACTGTTTGAACACGTTAAGCAACCGCAATGATTTCTGCATTTGTTCACTTATACCTATACGTAGTTTCATCTCGTGTTGGAACTCTGTATGCGGAAACACAATAATCACACGATCGTGGCATAGCGGTGTTCTGCGGTGTTGTACGAGATATAATATAATAATAATATAGTCGTAAGAGGTTTTCTCCCGAATTAAGAATCCTGTCACCGCGCAAGCCCATAACGGATCCACGCACGAGCCGTCTAATGCGATTAATCTAATTCGAAATTATTTACTATTGGACTATATAATAATATGTACTATTATTATTATTATTACTGTAGCCCGCGTTTGGCAGGCGGTGTTGTATACAATAAAAAAAAATTTAATTTAAAAAAAACTGTTCGATACGGTCAGCAGCGATTTTGCAGCCAGTGACATGTGACCGACAACGAATCAAAAACGTAGATATAATACGTTTACGCAAGGAATATGTAGGTAGGCTACAATTCTACTCTATTTAGAATAAACTACAATTCACGATAATATGCAACGGTGGTCATTAATCAGTTAAAAATTTAGAACTAAGTAAAAAACTTATTTTTTTAAATTTTCTTATTGACTTAACTAGTTCAGGAATCCATTGAATTAACTTAGCTTTTACTAGTTAAATTAAAAACGTTTATGTATATACAGTACGTAACCTACCTTTCAATAATCATTATTTTATTTATCTGAGTACCTATTCATAGCTAAAATCATGGTACGCAAGTACACGTGCCATGAGCACGACGTATTTACATTACCCCTTTCCTAAAAACTATTTCGAAAGTTAGTTAACCTCCTATAGAGATGCTGATGATAAGTCAAGAAAAGTAAATATCAGCACGATAATTAAAGGCCTAAAATACAAGTAATGGAAAATATTATAATTTACAAAGTATGTAAATTTTTTTAGTAATACAAATGTTAATAAATTTGTGTTAAATTATATAGTTTTTGGGGGTTTTTTTAGTAAAATATGTTTTTAATATTATTCATGGATTATGAGTTTTAATATAGATAATTATTTATTGCATAAGTAATATCGTATACTTACGTAGAAAAATAAACGGAATAATGTCGATAGTAGAAGGAGGACAGAGTCGCTCACATAATTATCTATCAATGATTTAGACGTGTACTCATACATTTTTTAGAACTACACCACTATATATATATATCTATAACTGTTGTTAAAACTAATTTATTAATATTTTTTTCTTTAATAACTCAGTATATTACATTGATTTTAAAAACAAACAATTAATTAGAAAAATTTAATACTAGGATGCATTTTAAAAAAAATGTACACACATAAAATAATTGAAAGTTGCTAAATCATTAAAAAATAATTTTTAACATATTTAAGTTAACATTTTTCTCTGTATTTCCCTTAAAATTTTTAGAGTTAAATAGGTCTATTATTTGATAACTATTAACTTATAACTTATCGTTAAACTCAATTAACTATTTTTTGACAGTTAAATAAAAAAAAGACATATAAATATAGTAAAATACGTTGAGATGGTTATTGGTTTTTATTGTTTATAAAAGCAAAAATAAAAATATATATAATATTATGTTGTAGTTTAATTGTATATCAATCCTAACTTTACTTCACATTATTCCTTTCGTTTACATTATATTCATCGACGCTAAAGTACGTATTATAAGTATATATGGCCGCCATATACAAAAATGTTTATATGGATGACAATATTTCTTAATCGCGACGCCGATGGCGATCGTCCTTTCATTCTCTAATTTTAGTTTAATATCTGACATGTTTGTTTACTAAATTATAATACACCTCTAACAGACATTAGCAGCTCGGCCATGACTATAAAATAATATTATATACCGTGGTAAGTTGTAAATACCTGGACATAACGAAATAATACCATTATTTATATAATTATTATTAATAATATTAGGTAAGGTATACCTAAATATTCGTTGCTTTATTACCAGGTAAGCAATTTAGTGTATAATATATTAATTTTTATCGTATGATGCGTTTGTATATAATTACGCAAATATATTATTGTTCATCATCCTGTCATTATATCAGAAACAATATATACACCACTGTACAATCATTGAGATCGGCAAATCATCTCTCACCGTGTATTTTTATATATATATTAATACCCATTATGTTGATGGCATGTATTTCTTCCTTAATTTACTCTTACCCGTGATCAACGTTCTTCAAGGACAATCCAGACCCGTGCAAACAGTTGGCAAAATTACTTTACATACCCATTACACGCATTAAATTACACTATAATATATTATACTGTACAGCACAGTATGATATAGCTGTAGGTGTTCAGCTGTAAACACAATGTGTACGATCAACACGCGTCTCTTCATCAATGTATATTATATTTACGATATATTGGTACGTCATACTATGAATACGTCGTGCCCAATCAGTTTACAGCCGCCTATGCTTTATAATAACGTCTACATCAATGGTTTAAACTCATATGATGTAAGTACATACTGGGAAACTAGTGGTTCTTGGGTTTGACAGTTAATGGACAGACGAGTAACTCTAATATATACATAGGTATTACTTACTGGAGACTGAAGGCACTGAGTGAAACGAACCGGAAATGTTTTGAAACTGCAGAGCTTAAACCTCGCTAAAATCTTAGTTTTCTAAGAACTTACACTTTAATAGGATACAAAATTTCGGCGTACCCACAAGATTTTCATTTCTCAAATATTCGGCCGTTTTTCATTGTAAAATTATGACCGAAACAGAAACTATAATTTTTCATTTTGGCCAAAACTTGAAACTCTGCAACACTTTATTAAATTTCCCACAGTCGCTAGTATAATATGAATATATGAATCGAGCTACTTTTCATTCAATGTAGAATTCTACTACAATATTCTATCATGGACGATGGTAATTTTATTCTATACATGTCAACGTGTGTACATCATATATATATTTATTACGATTAAACATGCGTGGCCCACGGACGACTATAATAATTGTATTATTATATGTATTAACTATTAATTATATATTATGATGGGCATACTACGCGTTAAACACTTTTAATCAGTTAATATTATATTTTATATATTAATACCGAAGCAGTTTTCGTTTAAGTGCATGAGTTCATCTATATATTAATATATTAAAAATCCATCATCCATTTTTTAGATGATAAATTTGATGTGTGAAGTCTACGTATAGTCATATTTAAGCCCTCGCCCCATTAATAATATTCTTTTCACAGCACCAGCCCTAAAATCTGAATATACTTTGTTTATAATAATAATGTTTTAAACGAGACGTTGTTTTGACCGTGAAACAACCGCAGTTGTCAACTATAGCTATACTATACTCTCGACGATGGTCTCGAGTATTACAAAGTTTACGACCTCATCCACTTACGGAATCGATACAACGAAGAAGATTATACTGTTGCAGTAAAATACGCATACAGCATAGCTGCGCCATTGAATTCGATTTATTTTGCCATTTCATCCGATATGATTTTAATACACACGCTAACATTAATTGTATTATTATTTGCTGATAGCGTAGTTAAACGAGCTCGCACTTGTTAGTTATCGGTTAACAAAACAAACAGAATCAGTCGCTTTTTAAGATTTACATAAGACTGAAATCCAATTATACAGGTATATCTATTAAACAGCGCTAAGACTTCGCAGTCCAGCGCACGTAAATCCACCACTGAATGAGATAGTAAGGAAAATAATATATCTCCGCGACATTAACGCGCACTGCCGATATTGAAATGTTACAAAAAAATAAAAATAAAATATAAAATCTACAGGAATGTGAAAGAATTACTGCGGAATTTCTCTTACAGATTCCTTAGTATAATCCGAAATCTATGAAAAAAAAAAAGAAATGTTTATTTATGTTTTACTTAAACGCGGAACACGTTTTATCATTATTATTTTTTTTTTTTTTTTGAATATTGTTATAATATTATGAATGGTTTGTCTACAAGAAAAACGTGATTTTATTATAGTTTATCTTTATCTGAGTTAATCATGAATATATATTATTAATTTATTAGTTATTATATACCCATAGGCCATAAACTAACATTTAAAGCAACCATATAGGGTTGATATTTTATTTGGCTATTTTTTATTAAGCCATATACTCCTAGTACTAAAAAAAAATAATAATACGTATGTATATAACCATTGAAATGAAATTATTTATTTTATTATAAACTAACGATAAAGATAATTGTATGAAAGAAAATTCTAAAAACACTAAAAATTTATAAGCTTAACTCTTTTAATAACACCTATTTCTTTCTCCCAAGATTTTAATTGATAACAGTGGGCGATTTATGTATGGGCACAAGCTGTGTATGAAATTTTTAGATTTAGGAGTTGAAGTCTGAAGTCTGGGATACTTTATAAAGTATTTATAGAAATAATAAAGACTTAAAAATATTTTCTTTGCTAAGCTCAATTTTTATCCAATTACAGTAAATAAAACTTATTATCTGTGTTACATTTTTACTAATTTATCATTTTAATTATATAATCGATACAAATACAACCAAAACAATTTATCGTAGGTATATACATTATTTTTAAACACCGAGGTATTTATTTTAACCAATAAACAATAGTAAATGGTAATAATTTTTTTATCGCTAAATAATTTTTTTACCCTGCATAACTTATGATAAATAATATTATTAAAATAATCAATAAGAATAAAAAAAATTATCAGAACATGCTTTAGAAGAAAGGGGTTATTGAAATTTCGCAGGGAAGACTTAGCACTTAAAGCTATCCCTATTTTGCACCTGACACAATAATAATATATATATAGTTATGTAGATACTAGAAATATCAAACATCCAAAGCTAACTACTTGGTAGTCCATCTGTGATCCAATTCATAATAAATAAGTACGTAAATAAGTAATCGATTCTATTGGACAACATAATTAGTCATGCACTACTCTATAATTTATTATAAACACTGACGGCTATTCGAAATTTACGGTTTTTTCGCTCCATAAACCCAGTCAATTTACATGTTATTTAATTAATTTTTCCATCAGTACAGATACCTAAGTACTATAAAATTGTATAATGTTGGTTCATGGTTGAGAACTTATCATTCGGTCATGACGATACCAAGACAAAAAAGTCTGCCAACATGTATAATAATGTATTTATGTCTATAGTTATCAGAGACTGTTTAATAATATATTACACATCTGACGTCAATAAAATGAATATATTTATGCACCTAAATTAATATTAATAATAATAATAATAATAATAATAATAATAATATATTGCCTATAGATATTAAAAGAATAGGTATAACTGTTAACCAATAATACAATATACAGATATTTTAGATTAAAATCGTAATTTTAATGATGTACACTTGCACATCGCATTTACAATTCCTACGCGTATTTTATACTGTCGTGTATGCGAGAGAAAGTTGATCTTGAACAATGGATCTACCATACCCACACACATTCAACACACACACAAATGTATATTATAATTGCTGTTGTTAGTAATAGAATCATCTTTTTCCGTATATTTTTTAATGTAATATTTTTACCGCGATTGTCAACTAAGTTTTTATATATTATAGAAATTATATTAAGTGTGAAATTTAATCGATGCAATCTACCACAGAAACACCAATGCTCACATTGTAATATGTGTAGGGTGTATAAGGTGTGTTTTTTTCACATTTACATAATATTGTCATTTGTTCCTCTTTTATGTTAATGTCATTGCAACTGGTGAGTTTATAGAAATAGTAACAATTATTAATACTTTCACTTCCTAAAAAAAACATCATCTAAGTAAAATTATTATAATTGAATGTGTACGTGATGTTTCACATAAGTAAATTATTATTATCAATTTTTTTTTTTTACCTGTTCAGCGTAAAACTAATTTTAAATTAAATTTCTGATGTAAATAATGCAATATTTACTGCACTATTGTGCCGGCTTCATATTTTATTTTATGAATACTAAAATTTGAATTTATAAAATACATATTTTATTTTTAGATACACCTATTTAAAAAAAAGATATTTTCATCTACCACAAGTCCACAACGTCAATAAATAATAAATATAATGGATTGTTTAATTTAAATATATATAAGAAATCAAATAAATATAGGCAAATCTCTCAATACAAATAAATATTATGTATATATTATATTAGTTTAATTCCAAATAATCTAACCGAATATTAAATATTTATAAAAATATTAACACTAATTTGAAGATAAGCGAATTAGATTTATTTGAAAAAGTAACTCATTCAAACACAACAATATTTACATTTTTTTTAAAAATATTTTACACGTTCATATACCTAATAATATGTTATACGGACTTTCTTTTACGGAATACAAAACTAATGAACGAAATTATTTATTACATATTCAATTTAAAATGAATAAATATAAATAATTATTATGCAACTCGAAATTACAAACATATAATGAATACGTATACGTGTTTATCCATTTATGGGATAGTAAATTAACTTAAAATTTCTGTTACAATCATTCGGTTTAATTCGAATATATACGATTTGCATTCTATAAAACATCATATTATAATAGGCACCTAACTGTGTTTTAAAACTGTTTTACTAATATGCGTCAACCGTTATCGTTAGATAATACAATTATGTATTTACATGAAGAATATTGACGATTAATTCATTTAAAATACTTATAAGCTGCGATATATTTATCGTATTTGTCCACCGTTAATCGGTGGATAAATTAGTATATCGACAAACGGTAGAATTGTTTATAGGAATATTTTAATGTAGGTATTTATATAAAAATCACTTTTATTATTTAACAGTAGACTACTATACTGACTACGCGACATGCAACTAATTAGCATTCGAATCACATTGTGTGCAGTCGCGTCCAACCTGTATGCACAGAAGTGTCCTTGTGTTAAATACACACACGTATGTAAGGTTGAGAAAGGGGAAAAAAGTCGTAAATTACAAAAATATTGTTATATGGTCTTTCAGCGCGATATTCGTAGATACATGTACATTGCGAGAGGTAGCTGACCGAGACCGAGAAGCCGCGGACCGTGACAAGATATATTTTCGTTGCTTTAGGTTCTTTATTATAGTCATCATTATTCGTCTCTTCTTTTTCTGCACTCACTAAAAATTTGTCTGTATTGCAATATAAGACATTGGCCGAATTCTTGTTGGGAACAACAACCGAAAAAAATAATAATAAAGCGCATTATAATGCGTTTAGATGTCGTGGAGACATTGACAGATGTGTGAAAAAAACGCTATATGCTACATGTACGCGTGTACGATATAATATATCATATATAATATAATAACATATCATTACAATATTTTCAAAATATGTACAATGGCACAACCTTGGACGATGGGAACATATATAGGGCAGTAGTCGTAGTTGGTTTAAGACGCTCACTAAATGATTGTAAAAGTTGCGCGAATATTTGCCATAAGTTGTTTGGAACTAAAGGCCGTGACAATATTATAAATTTTAAATAATATCACACAGTTAAATTTGTTTCGCTAAAATGCAAGATACTTATATTTTCATAAAATATTTTTACTTAATAATAAATAACAAAAATTTAGTTTTTTATTGAGGCACCTAATACCTATGTATAATTACATGTCAACAAGACGTCGCTATAACGTGTAATAATATTTCATACCTACACAGGTATATTATATGAACTATAAAACATATTAAATATATCATAACTATATTATTATTTATTTATGTATTGTACTTGTTTTAAGTAAAGCACGATTAATTTTTAATAATTAGTAATGTAGTTATAACTTTGAATGCACAAATATTTATTTTAATCGTAAGCATTTTTATTAGTTTGAACAATTTTTTCTTAAATGCACATAACACAATATACATACGGATATTTTAAACATTAATAAATTATAAAAATGCCATTACTGAATAAAATGTCAAAAATATGTTTCAGTAATTTCAATGACTAAATTAACAATTGTGTTTGTATATCAACATCTAATGCCACCAAAAATTGTATAATAATATATAAATATAATATATGCTTATACTTTATGTTTGAGTATGGATATTTTCGAAAATTTTTTTAAATTTAAAATATTAAAAGTAATTTATTACAAATTACAAGTTTGTCACAACAATACATGATCAAAAATAATGTAACAAAACACGTAAAAAATAATATATTCCAGTATTTAAATTAAATCCTAAAAACATAAAATACGGAGAATTCCTGTCGTATTTCGAAGATTAACTAAAGATATTATATCATTCAACATTTCTACATATTATTATGAATTTATAGTATGATTAATCAGAAAATTATTTATAGAAAGGAACCAAAACAATTGTACAGTCTATAATATTATACAATTATTACTAATCACATAAAATTCAAATAAAAATTTATAACTCAAATTTCGTATGTGTTTAAAAAAATATTTCTGATTTTTACAGTTTCAAATTGTATACAACAAATATTAATGAGGATCTTTCAAAGGTCCCATTTTCTAAATAACTACAGGAAATTACATAACATTTTTAGCGACCCAAAAATTTATAAAAAAAAAATAAACATATAATTGTACAACCTATAGCTCGCTTGATCCACTCAGAACCTATAACCTAGAAAGCCGGAAGGCATCACATTCGACAGATGACAATACGGCAACGTAACAATAAAATTAACATTACTTACAAATTTATATAATGTTAAACCTGCCCATTTTTATAATCCACAATCCTTTTATGAAATGTTAATGTTTATTGACAGTACAATATAATATTTATAAGAACACAATTTAAAATTCTAATACTTATGTAATTAAAATAGAAAATCACAACATTATTTGAATGATGATCAAAATATTATTTCAAAGGCAAAATTACGATGTAAGTAATATTAAATTATTGTTAAAATAATTTATACAATAACCAATAAGTTGTAAGCAATTGATTATTTCAGTCTTTAAATTACTGAATTTAACGATACCACGGAATGGTCACCAAAACAATAATAAAGCATTTAACAGTAACAAAAAGTCGAAATATTTGTTTTAATTTTTATTCTAAAATCAATGGTAATATGCGTACAAGACAAGATGACACGTGAATAAGCTTATTAATCTATTAAAAGGTTAACAGTAGCATCGCGAATTAGTATAATAAATTATGCAGACACATGTGCTTGATGCTGAAATTAAGATGATACGTAAATGTCATAGCCAGCGATTGTTAGGTCTAGGTAATTAATTATTAATGTATAAATACAATTTTATAAATTTTTATACCTACCATTATAAAAACAAATATTTACATAACATAGATCGAGGTTATATCTCATCAAAAAACATCAATGTTGCATAAATTCTAAGTACTGGAGTATCATAATAATAATACACGTATATGAAACAATAAACCGAGTAATAAACATAAATAAATTATTAATACATTATTATTTACCTGCCTAGTACATTCAAGATAATTTAGTGAAATAGTAACTAAAAAGTAGTATAATGATTCGCTAATCTTAATATAAGATTTTTAATGAAGCCTTCTATTTTAATTGTCAAGAATAAATTTTTATAAATTTGTAAAACCAATATTTTTCGTAAATTAATTTTATTACTATTTCTATATTGAAGGTTTGTGGTATATGGCGTTCGAAAAGAGTTTTTGCTGGATATCGCTCTAATGTTTAAAATATATTTATTATACAATTTAACTCGTGAGATGTATTGATCAGTTAATGATACATTTTAAACATTTTGGTCGTAGTATTAGTCGTATAAAACAGCCTATTTTATGGACACACTGTAGAATCGGCATAATATTATTAGTATTCTACATATTATATCATTAAACATTCGTAACGATTATTATTATTAATATCAATATTACGACATGGTAGCTTTGCTTAAGAGAGAGAGAGATAGAGAAAAAAGGGGCAATAAAACTTTTATGCGAAGGCCATTGTCCGTCTGCTGGGCGATTGGTAAATGTAAGACGCGCCCGTTTATTATCGTTATTAATTTGAATGTGTGTCACGAAAACGATAGCGAAGGTTATGTGCATGCTAACTTCTGATCCTGCGCTGGTTGCAAAACATTTACATTAGCAACACACGCACGCGCACTGCACACACGCGAATATAATATGAATCACATTAATCATCACAACGTATAATACTATAAAAAGAGGCCTGGCGAAAGTTTTCACCCCCACCGCTTAGTGACAGTTTGTGAGCGAAATATTCTTCCGTCCCATCAACATAATATTTAAACGAAATTTGACAGTGAAAATAATAATACGTTTTTACACGACATATACTTATAGCTTACGTGGGTATAGTTTAGGTATAATATATATATATTATATATATAGAATAGGTAGAGATGTAAAATGTTTATTCTTTACAACCGCCCGTTTATTATACGGTCGTGCACCGTTTATTTAAATACACTACACCAACATGTATAGTTTACGCATGTCATGCATTGATGGACCACATCGGATTTACTGACACGGATAATAAACAAAATGACGGAAGTAGGTGGATCGTCATTATGAAAATCGATTGACCGATGTCAAAAAAATAAAAATATAAACTATATGGCGTCAAGGATAATCGGTGACAAGGTGAGGTCCGAAACGAAATCAAAGTTACGTCCTGTTTAGACCAGTTGTAAAGCAGATTATCATATAATATTATGTATAATGTTAAATGCACATTCATTTCAACTATAATAATATATAGACATCATAATAGTATGTATTCGTAATTATGTGAGTGTTATTTTGACTTCAGAAAGTAAGAGTGCAGTTCGCACATCTTTATTCAGCTACTTTCTACAAATATAGTTAGTAGGTAGTAAAAATACGTTTCCGTATGTATGAGAGTGTGAATGTCCAATGAGTCGGACGGTTTGTTGAATAATTATAAACAAGAAATATTAATCTAATGCTATAATTACTTAATAAGAATTTTTTTTTTTAAACAAAAATGAACTATTTCACTTTTTAGTACTTATCTTATAACTATTTTTATATATAACTTGAGTTGATATTTTTTAGTAAATTGAGTTCAACAACAAACTCGTAAACTACATATATTTAAATCTAAATTAAATTTATGTGTGAAAAAAATTATTATTATTAGAATAAATAATTTTATACGTGCATTATACAGACATATTGAGGGAATCGGATCGATTCATGCGAAACAATTGTTTGACGGTATGTTGCAAACGCTAGGAAATTGACAATCGAACTATACAGACCTTGAAATAGGAAGGCACGTATACATAGCAAAATATTCAATAACTAACTTGGTGTTTATGAATAAAATTTGAATTTCCGCTCATTTGACTGATCTAAGAAAAACCAAGCCGAGAAAACAATATAAGCGTACGCAACAGTACATTGCTAAACATGCGCACTATCCGGATGGTTTTGCACGAGCACCAAATCAACTAATGACCTTCAAGTATTTTCCTTTATAGAGTATAACATATATAGTATAGTTATAGTTACTCACTTACCCTATTGAACAGCCCCACGAGCTGCACTACTCTTACGAGGAAAATATTTGGTACCAAGACTAAACATCTCCGTAAATTAAAGTACCTCCTAATAAATTTGCATTTGGAAAACATTACCTATAGAAGTAAACATAGATTCGATTGTACGGTAAATATTTTTAAACAAAACTAAATGATGCATTTGACGTAACCGGAAAGAAATACACACGATTACTCTGGGAATATGAAAGATTTTTCTGAATTTTAATTTAATATCGTGAGAATTCCGTATACATTGATAATAATAATTATATAAAACTTGTGAACTCCTCTACATATTGGGTTTATATTTCGTTTAATGCATAAATGTTCGCATAAGTTAATTTTAATTGTATTAAATTAAGTATTAGACCTGAACTTGCATCATCTTTGCAATGAAAGCTATAATGTATAATTGTCGTAACAATTTATACATTGATATCAATATACTAGTAATGGCTAGGTACTAGTATTAAAAAAAAAAAATAAATAAGAAATTAAAAAACCAATTTACCTACATATATTTATAAATGTGTAATTCTAAACAAACTATAAATATTAAATGCAATAAGTTAAAAATATATATTTAATTCAATAAAAAATGTATTCATATTATTTACTTGGTAGTATTTATATTTATTTATTATACTCTTTTTTAATTATCTATAAAACTAAAAACTTTTAATTAAATTATCTTTTGTATAATAATTTTCACATCATATTATTAATAAAAATACACAGAACATTTAAATTTATTAAATCAAAAATAATATTATTGATTTTATAGCTAAACTGGCAGGCAAGTATAATAAAATAGTTTTATTTTTGAAGATGTTAATTACTTGAAATTATATAGTAGTTAAAATCTAAAGGCTTTAGAAGTAAAAAAAAAAAAATTAAAATATTACAGGTGCATCTATCCACCAATGGTTTATTATTATTCGCATAATAAACGGTCGATTCGTAATAATAATCGTAATTTCAACCTTCACACTTCGGCTCACACACTGAAATTTTCTTATGATTTTTTAGCAGTTTACTTCACGCACGGGTTCATCTGTGAATTTATTGTTGTTTTTTTCTGTTTTTTACTTTTCTTAACACTGTAAAGTTTTTCCTGTTTTTACCATCGACCGTTATGATCCGTGTCGGGTTTGGTTAAACTGCAGCTACTACTCACTTCTCCTTCGACACGAATATCCAGAAAACCGCGTACGGAACTCAATAGATCGGTTTAAAAACCTAGACGCATATGTACAAGTGTATACCATTCACGATCACATCCACGCGAGAATTCTGTAGTAAATATTCTTTTATGCATATGCTTACCTATGCATACATAAATAATAAAGAACCGTTCAAACGTCGTGCAGTTGTGTAACGAGGCGATTCTATCCAACGTGCAACCTCTGAGGTCATCTTGAGGGGGAGTACTAACCTAGCGATGAAAAATATAATAATTATCGCTTAATTGCTGCTAATGCTCTCTGTCTATTCGTATTGTATTCGGCAATACATATTATATTATTATATCTGCAGCAGCCACTGTATATGAATATGGTTACGAAAACTTATCATATACTTGCGAAGCGTCACGATAACTGAGAAGAAAAGTGAGCGGCTTTAAGAAGCTATTGGATGAGAGAGGACATTGAAATGTCACAAACCTATTGCATATTTATATTTTATTTCATGCATATAGATAAACACTAAAATGTTTCTAAAATAAATCCAGTTAATATTATTATTATAACTGTTACTAATGTGTTTCTCTTTTTCTCTTTCTTTCTCACTCTGTCTCTTATCTCTTATAGATTTATGTAACTTTAAATAATTAAAAAAGTAAATATAACCAGATTCTGTATAAATAAAATATTCCCCTGTCAGATTTAAAATTACATATTTATGTATATTTATAACATAAGCGTAATTTGTAAATAATTTCTTCAACCACATATTCGTGCCATGTATCTATTAACTAATCAAATTTACTTATTGGTATATTTTCAAATACATTGTTACCTTTCTTATCTTGAATAAAATATAATTTTGTAAAACTCAAAATAAATGTTTTTAGGTACTTGATATACTACACTAAGCAACTCAAACAACAATTATATTATACTAATTCATGTTCAACGCAATTAAGTCCTAAAGTTCAATTTCTATTTGCTGTATTACTAAACTTAAACAGTTAAGCTTAAAATTCTCGAACTTTAGTTGGAGTCAAAATTTAAAAACTATATTTTATAGCCACTTAAATTTTTAACTGATAATTTTAAGATAAAAATTTATATTTACATATTGTATAAGCTACAATAATGTATACATCTACTAATTTTATTATTTGTATATTATTTTATTTATAAATTATAATTATTGTATACGTTTTGGTTATATAATACATTTACCTAAAAATTTAAATAATGTTTAAAAAAATATTTATTAGATCCTTTAAAACAATATAATATAATATGTATTATATTATAATTTATCACAAAAAATAAACACCCTGAATTAAAAATAAAAATATATTAAGACCTCTTCATTACTGAATACTTTTTTAATGTTATACTTACCAGTTAAAAACAAGAGAACATATATCTTAATTTCTTTCATTATGTAACCATTTTAAAAGTTATCAATAGCAAAATCAATATTTTATCAAAGCCATTCGTCATCTTTATATTGAAATAGCAAATAAATAACCAAGTCCAAACCATTGGCAGTTTATAAAATGTTACCTTTATAACCACAGAACCAATGTTATTGTATATAATATACACACACACACACACACACACACCCAATACAATCAGATAATTCTATACATAACATCCATATGCGTATACACACATCGTGATTGAACTCTTTCTTTCGTTCGCTCAACTTGTAAATATACAATATTTCATCCTGTATAATATAACTAAGCCCACGACATCCGTTCGATCATGCAGAGCCAATGCGGCGGCGGCGGCGGCGATGGTGTGCCTTTTTATAAATACACGCGCTAGTCCCACTGTCCATAATAATATAGTCTCCACATATTTTATTATACACTCGATATATATAACCGATGTCTGTGTGACACGCGGTGTTGCAACAGTTAAGTAGCGTGACATATTTATGTGCGTATAGCGACCGTACAAAGTTATCCAAGCTAAAAAGCATCATCCATAAATACAAATCTACCGAAACAGGTTTTGTGTACATGGTTTACGACATTTGGAGATGCAGTGACTTATTAATTTGCGAGGGTATGCTCGTAACACGATTTTCCAGTTCTCCAGCAAAATGACTGAAACTGCATTGAACTTGATCCGGTGTATACGACTCCCGCATGCTAGATACACGTGCACGCTCATATAGCACAGACTTCACGAAAGTTTGAGATATCGAGCAGCTATATAATATGTGGCTTTTTTTCTCGCTATGTTATACGATAATAGTATTATATGATGTATAGCCGTATTATAGGTACCTACGAGGTATCTAATACACGTGCGTCATAAGATATATATAGAGAGAGAGATAATTATAACTGACTATACATGAGCATTCCTTTTACGTAAAAAGTATCTATCCGACAAAGTTGTCCATATTTACTTAACGGATTTTATGAGTGTGTGTGAGTGTGCGAGCATGCTAAACCATATACTTGTCGATTGTCGAGACACACTGCATGTGCATGACACAGCCGCTCGACCTAGATCTCAAGTCTTCCGTTAGATGAATGGCCGAGTTATGTTTTGACATGAACATATTAACACATGTCTACCGGTTCAATTGATTAAAGTGAGTGGGTAAACTAATATGATGCCGTCGGTGCGTCATTTTAGTATAGTTGATGGTGGACTACATTATTTACTCGTTTTTAAATTTGAAAAATCTATTCACTTTCGCTTGCATAACTAAACATCATGCATTAAGACTTTTTTTATAACTTTTATAATTGAATTATGATTTTTTCCTGATAAAAAAATATTTATTGACTTTATATAGTTGACTATAATTTCGAAAAATTCAATAAATTTATAATTTAATAAAGTATTTTTAATAAATAATTATTGGCTTTTAAAATATTTTTTTTATAAATGTATAAGCCTATAACCCTACTATGACAAGTATGACAATTTGATACACGCAAGGTAGAGTTACAAAACTAATGTATAGCAGTCAGTAGGTGGCCATGAGATGTCTCTTAATCACATATTGACATGGCTGGAAAAATTAACGTACCTATTATAGATTGTCGATAACGTTCAACTAGTACAAAAACATTATTTTAATACACTTTTCTACTGCCTATCATGTATATGTTTTTAATAAATAGATAATAATAAGGTTATTAACTAAAATTTCAATACACTAGATAATTTTGAAATTTGTCACTTACTATGCTTAGTCGTATTACTCCCATATTATATTAATCATTATGAATTTATATATTTAATTTTAAGTAGAATTAATGACTCCATAAAAATGTATGAAACTAATTTTATTAAATGTACTCGTATTAATACAATTTTTTTTTTTTTTTTAATGATTCCAAATCATACTTGACAAAGAACTAATGATTTATAAATTATAATAATTTAGGTTTTAGATTGAAAGAATACATATAGAATGGTATAACTTCTTATTATTCAGTAAATTTCATGATTAAAAAATAGTTTGTCCAAAGTTTTCTTTATGAAAAATAATCTATTTTATTACCATTTAAAAATAAGAAAGATGAAAATTATAATTTTAAACAGATATAAAATAATACATTTAAAAATATTAAAGAAAAAAAATAAAACAATAAAGCCTAATAATTCTTGAGATGAAGCTTAGTTGTAAAACAGTACTAAACTATAGGTACTTTAAAATAGTAAGAGTACCATAAAAAATCCTTAAATTTATCATATTTTACTTAATTTATTTATTATATTATATATCTATTTAACTATAAATAATTAACTTTTTTAAATTAAATTCCTAATTAATATATTTAACTAAATATACTTAATTACGTCATACACATTTATATTATATCTAAGTACTACTATATCGATGATAAAACCTATTTTAAAAATACTTATCCAATATTTGATTTCATATTTATTTCACTTATTTTTTAATATTTTTAAGTATCGATACAGTTATTATTAAATAATTAATTATTGAATAATCTAATTTTAAGAATACCAAAACAAAATTTTATTTTTTTTTCAATACAGTTACGTACTTCATCGTATCAGTTGAACAGCAGACATAGTGTTATATATACCTACAACCAGTTATACATTTATCACAATCTAGATAGTTTGCGCTTAGTCAGAGCATTATCATTTTGTTCGTTGTTTTCCACCATTTGTAATGTTTTTTAACATAGCAAAACAGCATAAATCAACAGAAAAGAAACCCATAAATAACAACGTAGAACTTCTCTATGAAATCAAATGATGCTTCTTAAACCAGAATCGTATATAGATATAGACTTGCAATATATAATACAACTGCTCCAGTCTCGCATATAAAATACTTATATACTTATATCTACGCATGCATATACAGAAAATAAGTTAGTTTTATGTTCCAATTACATTGTCCATATATAATTTTCATATATTTATAACTTCATATCGAATACGATTTGTTTGCGGAGAAGTAAGCTAAAGAAAATATGTTTTTTTCTATACATACATTAATTATGACATTATATCAGTAAGTAATATACATGCATTATACATAGTAAGTTTTTATTTTACGAGTTCATGCAAGTCCGTGTTGTCATTTTTTCTTATGTAATGTTCTGCTTATGTCTTAAAACTAACGATAACCACTATCTGTATTGCATACTGTCTGAACTAACTGTACCTAATGAATTGTGATCACAAACTAATAAACGTTAACTATCGTACAGTTAAATGATTAAATACGCAATCAAAATGTGCTTTACATAAAATATTTGATAAGAATATAATGTGATATTCGTTCAGTTCACACAATGGGACAGTAAACATAGTTTTTATACAGCTTACCGTAAAATACATAATTATCTAAAAGGTACTAGTAAAAAAAAAAATTTAAATAACTCTCTAAAAAGTAAATATGAAACATATTAAACTCATTACATTTTAAATAATATACTTACTCTTCATGAAGAAGTCAATTTCAATATAAAAATTAATAATAGAACCTTATTATATTATTACCTATGTTAACGCGGATCAAACAACAATGTATATATTATAATACGGATGTCCGACCTTTTACTTAGTAATATCTTTATATTAAAATACAACAACCATAATCAACATCTTAACCATTTATAACCATTGAAGCAGGTTACAAAATCCTAGTCACGTATATTGAGGCTATAAATTTGACATGTTCATTGAATGTTTATAAGTTATAATTCATATGTAAACAATGTGTAGATCTTTGGAGTATATTTATAAACAGTTACCTTGAAAAACTAAAAATGTCCATATAAAATAATATCATTGCACGGACTCTCGGTGAAAAATCAATTTAATTTCTCTGGTTTTCACCTCGAGGTCTATTGTTCTATATCAAAATTCCTGACGTGCAAAACATAATTTGATTATCTTCGATAATAATATACCTATAATATGGTCAAAACTTAACCATGATAATACTACCGAGGTAAATTATACATATATACATTTTTTTACATATTACATATTATAGTTATACCTATATATATATATATTTATATACTGCCATACATGCTCAATAGACCCATAGGTGATGTAATTATCAACACCAAATAAGGACAATATATTGCACAAAGAAAAGTAATCATGGATGAGCCAGGCAGATTCAACGGCTCGGAGCTACGTAAAAGTATCTTCCATTAAGTATTGTTATTATAACTATAAGGGAACTATAAACATATATATGCACCGCTCTATTACGACAATTGAATGAGGAGACCATTAGCCTCAAGTCATTGTGCTTGTGTTTCGCAAGTAGGTACTGTGCGATTGGTTTTTCATTGATATTTGATTATGGAAATATCGTTCACGCGTAACACAACAACTAGATAGTAAGCAGGGCTTCTAACGTTGACTAAAGCACAAGAAAATATTATATAGTTTTTAAATTAAACAAGATGTGATGTTACATACAAATCATATAGCTATCGATTATCAAATAATATTTATCACTTAATCAATTTTACAATAAATAAAACGTAATAATACCATTTTCTACAGTAAATGTATAGTCATATTTTATTTTTTGTAATTATAACATTACTAATTGTTATTAAAACTTATAAATCAGTACCAACGTACTGTAGAACG
Organism: Melanaphis sacchari; assembly: GCF_002803265.2. Lineage (NCBI taxonomy): Eukaryota > Metazoa > Arthropoda > Insecta > Hemiptera > Aphididae > Melanaphis > Melanaphis sacchari. The sequence continues at coordinate 5,196,061 of NW_020270469.1, read as the reverse complement.
GTATGTACAGGTTCTTGGTATATAGATAACTAAAATTAATTATCTAAATATGCGTAGTACATTTAATTATATATAGTAAATAATAATATACGTAGAAAAAATTAAGTTCCTATAAAATATTTTTAAATAACAAAATAACTAAAATCGTAATTTAAAAAAAAAAAATTTAATTCTGAGTGGAGCGATGAATGACGTATTGATTTAACAATAATGTGTATTTTTTTTTGCATGCCTAAATGATAAACTATCGATAAAGTACTCCGATTTTCAAAAAAGAAGGTAGTATTAGATATCATATTGGATTTATTCTATACTTTGGAGAGGTGGAACTTAAAAATTCCCAGTACTTTTATGATTAGGAAAAACAAACAAACAAATAAGTTTAGAAATTCATAAAAATTGCAAAAATTGATAAATTATTTTGTAGTTGGAAATTCGTGAAAATTTTTGATTTCATATATGAAAACATATTCTACCTGAAAGTCTCATTAATATTTTAAGAGCATAAGCATTTCAAATCAAATTTCTACGACATTCAACCGTAAAATAATTATTTCTCCTCAAACAGTTTTTGATATGTTATTGTATTTTGAAACCAAGTAAGAAAAGATATTTGAAATATTCACCAAATTTTGTAATAGCATTTTTATTATATGATACAATTTTCAATATATTTGAGTATTAACTTTTTTTAAAGTTATTTATAGACATAAAAAATTTTCAAGTTTTATTTATTTTTATATTTTTATAAATTTCAATAAAAAATTATTCGCTAAGTAAAATTTCTTGAAAATTGAATACAAGATCCCACAAAAATCATTGTTATACCTGAATAAAATTACTAAAAGTACATTGGTACAATTTTTTTTATATTCATTTGAAATTAGAATTTCAAAAAAATTCGTCAAAACGCAAAACTACGTTAATTATTTTGTAATTAAAAATGTATAAAAACTTTTTTTTTCAAATCTAAGTATTATATAACACAAGATTCTTCATAAGTATAGTTTATACCAAAATCATAAAATCTAATCAATTATTTTTTATAATATGAAATCACTTATTTTAACAATAAATAGCGATGTTTATTATTTTGTTATAATTTAATAACATATGCGCGGGAACTCAAAGTTTAATGTATTTTATATCATTATAAATTTCACTATACGCAATAACATTTTTATTCATTTTAAAATAATATATTTTTATAAGTACTATAAATGTATTTTTACTATTTTACGGTATTTACAGAAGGATAAATTAAATGTTGAGTTGATATAATATGGTATAAAACTATAAAATTAATATATATATTATTATGATAATCATTAAAATATATTAATAATACAATTTATGAAATATATTCGGAAAAAAATTCTATTCGGAAATAATAATACTATTAATTTTTGATTTTAATAACTTAATCAAAAAAACATATCACCTGGCAACATGGGCTAATAGACCGTTTTAACTCAGAATAGTTTTTCGTATTCAATGATACATCATTTATTCCAAATTTAAATAATTTAATACAGACTTTGTATATTTTTCCAGAAAAAATTTAAAAAAAAATTATACAAATAAACTGATTGGTGATTGTCATTAATGTACTATCTATAGGCAATATCTTAAATATAATATCCGGTCATTAATAGTTTGTTTACTATGTCATTAAATGGTTTCAAGTACAATATTAGACTTCTATGACCACTGTCACTAATCTTTTTAATTACAAAGGAATTTTACTTCTTTATAAAAAAAAAAAAAGTATGCCATCACATTTAAAACGTTTAAATGAGCGTTTAGTCATTATAATTAAGTTAGTACAAAACAAATTTTAATGTCAGTGATAGATGTACATGTTTACAATTATTGTAGAGTAACGTATAAGTGTAGTTATAAATGTTATAACTTATAACACATATAAGTACATGTAAATAAATTGTTGTATATTATGTGCTAGTCTATTTTAAACATATAATTAATAAATAAATAAACAAAATAAACATGCTTAGTATTTTAGTGCACTGGTTGTTTAAAAAAAACCTATGAGGGCATACACCCTTTCTCCGTTCACTTCTACTTCAGACATAAAAAAACATTATTGTAAAGCTAATGTATACATCTCGATCGCTCTGCTCAAAATCTACAAGGAATGCTATTAAAGTGTGTGGTATATTATTAATTTTTGACCTATTGTATTTCCAACACAAATTTTCTAAACTTTATTAAATATAAAGATGTTTATAAATATAATATTATGTCAAATTTGAGTATTAACACAAAGAATAAAATCATCTATCTAATTTCTATCAACGGTTATTATTCATTACATTATACATAATATTCGATAATAGCCATCGGTTTAATAAATATAAATTCCCAGGTATACAATTTAAAAATTTTAAATCGCATATTTTACTAAAAAATATTATGGTAGATTATTAAGAATTCAAAAAAACCTTAAACATTAAATTTAAATTGATTTTTCCTACCAAATACCAACTAGGTGATCAGCAAACAATCACTATCTACGCATATTGTACAAAAACTATGTAATTAAACTAATGGAATAAAAATATGTGTTACGCAAAATAATTCACACCACATTATAGGAACGTATAAATTCAATTAATAAACGAAATGTTAAATAACTAATATTATTTTGTTTTAATATCAAGCATAGAATCAGTTCAGCCTCTGGATACGGGTCATGGAAGAGCGGTTTCTACCTACTACAATAATATAAAATACATATTATATTATAGGTACAAGTATCATGCAATTAACCTCAATGTACTGTATATATACAACCATCAGGTCGTCCTATATTTTAATTACATTGCTGGTATTACAACATAAACAATGTGTTCATAACAGCCAACAAGATCGTAAAAACGAACGATACAAATAATATCTATAAAAAAAAAAAAGATAATAAAAATCTTCTTCTGGTGACAAGTAGATTTCTAATTATATGCTTAAAATGTATCGCTTCAATAATTGTCGCTAAAACAAGGATTTTCTATGATTATACAATGAGGAACATCATGGCCGTATCATAGTCTGCTCTTACACTGTGATGATTGCATTTGAAGGTAATCGATAAATAATTGTATAGTAAAGAGTAGTTTTCCTCAATGTGAAGAATAAATATTATTCCAATTCCCGTTAATAACGATAAAAAATAAATAATTCCGCAAAACGTGTCTTTTTACCTTTTACCAATAAGTAATATATACATGTCCTTATGCTATTTTTATGTATATATAAAAATACTAAGAATATAATAATATTTAATTTTGAATTATTTATACTAGAGGAATAAGATCTGTATAGACTATATTTTATTAAATCTTAAATTTTTAATTTAAAAAGTACACGTTTAAAAAAATATGATTACTTAAAATTATATTAGGTAAATAAAAAACCTTTACACTCATATAATATCAGAAAGATTGAAATTTGGAAATAAATTATTTTAAAAACAGTCAAACTAACTTTATGAACTTTAGTAGAATAAATATATTTAAATAAATGCAATTAAAGGTTAAATACATTTCATAGGTAAAAATAATGTTTTTTTTAATCTTAAAAAAAAGTATGAAAAAATTGAAAAGACCTCGAACTTAAAATTATGGAAACTCACCTGATTTTTCAAGATAGCTCCAAATGCAATTCATGTTGGTCAAGGGTGCAAACAACAAAATGTGGGAGGAATAGTTAAAAATTATAACTTTGAAAAAGACAATAGGACCCGTATAAGTGACTAAGATATCCAACTATGCGTATGGAATATTTTAACAATAGCCATTACAGGTATAATTAAGTCGACGGTAAAAAAATTAATTTTCACTTGTCATAAACAGCCTCAAAGACCATGTATGTATGTATTCCCGCTGATAGATTTGCATAAAAGCCATTATTGATATAATATTATAAATTTAACAGTTTTATATTGAACATAAATCGCAGATCAAACTAGCGGATTTATGTTTGTATTTAAAAGCCTTATTGTATACACACATGGTATAATTATATACAAGAACGTGCCTATCACTGGCTAGAGAAATGCTCTTTTGAACACAGCCGACAAACTTAATGCGGTCGAGATGTATGACAAGAGATATGTCCCGATAGGTATTGTAACTTCATTTGGAAGTATATGTGTATAATCTGTACATTCAATGGAAAAATGATACGTAGTTTATTACCACGGTGTATGTAGGTAGGTAGGCAGGTACGTACCAAATCGATTCAATAATGAAGTCGAATAGTTGTTGCGATAAAGAAGAGATTTATTAGAACTACAGCGAATATACTATGGATATATGCACGAGGAACGTCTTGTCCAGTAGATATTATTTTCTTTTGCTTCGTATTTACTGTATATTATAGTTTAAGCGACAAAGAAGAATGTTTCCATCTTTGTACGAGTTTAGTTCGACGAAGCACAAATACGCATTGCTAGTTTTAAATAGTTCGATAATAAAATCAGACGACACTGCGGGCTGAATTAATGTATTGTTCTAGTGACAAAACAATCAGTTTTGTCAAGGTAACATTAAATTATTGTACTAAAGAATACAATTCGTGTGAGAGTGCGTATTGCATATGTAGACTGTATTGTAATATATTTTATGCCTTCCATAAATTCTCGTCTTTTCCATTATCAATCGAGGCTGTATTTGACTTTCATCGAAATCATTTTTTTCTAGTTCTTAATATATATTATGTCTATCTAGTATATATCTGTTTTTGCCACGCATTAATTTGACAAGTCTTTTTCTTTGCAAAAATTGTACTCTAGTTTTGACGTGACATCTTCTACGGTGCATCTACGGACAAACTCAAATGTTTGGTTTCTAGTTCGAAAACCTTATTACATTACACAGTAGCAAATCTATTCTTGTATAGAAACCTCTCTATGTGCGTTTTATATAAAATCCAATGAACCGTTATGCTCGTAGTGAATGTACAAAATAATGTAAACATACAACATGTTATTATTATATTATGTAGCTGTCATCTATACTAGTACATATTTTTTGAACAGTCTTATTTCGTGACGAACTTATCTAAAAATCGTGGTATAAAAACACTCTTAGATTTTTAGTTAAAATAGTGACAGTTAAATTTGGACATAGAAAATTGCCTAAAGATAATATTGTATTATATAACAATTCAAACGTAGATAAATGCATAATAATTAATAAAAACAAATGTGTGGGTAGTAGGTATAAAAATTACGTTTTACTGTTTGTAAATGATTTATAAAATACATTTTTCACTAAAATGCATTTTAGTTTTAAGTTTAATATCCTTATCAATTAATATAAAATTGTTATATACGTTATATAAGTCTCTACTAACGAAGTTATTTATTTTTTATACTACTATACTGTATCACTGTGATATTCATAATCCAAATAAGTATACTCGTATATTATCCAATTAAAGCTAAGTCAAATGAGAAAAAAATACTAATAGGTACCTACTCGTCATTTATTAATACAAATAAATATATATTAACTATTAACTACATGTAATTAAAAATGTCCACGATGATTCGGAGTCTTCATATAGGTAATAGACACTTTCTGAATTAAGTAAGAGTAATAAATCACTATTAATTACCAAATACATTTTAAATATTAAGACTATCCTAACCTAGCTTTAAAGTTTAAACAACCACATCTATTTAAATTAATATTGACCCTTTAAAGTACATATTATTGAATAAATTATTTATGAAATGAGTGAAGTCAATAAACTAAATATTCCGAAAAATTAAAAAAAACTGTAATACACATACTAAACATTTAATAGCTATAAAGTTTTATATAATTGCTCATAAAGAACTATATCGACTGAATTTGTCTCCTTTTTACTTTAAAAGTAAAAATTCGATGTGCATAGCCATAGATCATATTTTAATAAAAAGTTATATTTTCTGAAAAACTGTGACTACCTATATTATTACCTTTCATAAATAAAATACTCATATAAAATCATCATTCTGTAGTTGGTAGGCTAGTATGCTTACAATTATATTACAGAATATATTGACTTTATTATTTTAATTTCAGAATTTAAATTTCAAATTGTTGATAGATTTATGCCAATAAATTTGTAAAAATAATGCCAATGTGATATTCTATGTAAACATTAACTTTGTCTAGAAATGTATTTTTTGGTGTGGGATCTTAAAGTCATAACAACAAAAATAATATCTTATGTTTGTTTTATTATAAGTACTTATGTTTGATTGTAATAAAGATTATACGCCTATATAAATAACTAATAAGTACCAATTTTTAATGCAACTTAATACAGGTGCTCGGTGGGAGTCATGGCGCTGGACGGTTTCCCACCCCCCTAGACTTCGAGACTTCCCGCGTAATAGTTGTAAAAAAAGTTTGTCTAATACATAAATATTCATACCTCGCGGTTAAATGTAATTAAAAAATATATAATATATACTACATAATATAAATTATTAGTATTAATATATTGTATAATGTTTTATAATTATATAGTAAAAAACCTCGTAAAAAACCTAATGACTATTATAGTAGATATATTGTTCCTATTTCTAGTATATTTACTGTCTATCAAATACCACATTGATTTTGAAATTAATACTAATATTCGAGTCTAGAACTAGTAACAATTATTACCTAATACTATCAATGTCTAATGCTCAGAAAAGAATTTAACTACGCTCTTTCTCATATATGAATATATATATATATATATATAAAACCACTATAGTAATCTGCATTGCTAATTATAAATACCGTTTAATGATAACACTATAATAAGAAGCTTTGAATAACATCTAACCAGCAAGTAGGTACAACTTTTCAGCCTTACAATCTTAGCTTCGAAAAAACACTAGGTAACAAGTATCTATAGAGGATCTATCTATACAAATCAAAAATGAATCATACACTACGGTATAAAAACAACCGAATGGATTTAGATTAAATGTATTGTCTAAAATACCTTTGATTAGTTGAGCAGCAGAAACGGCAGACACAGCCAAAAATACGAGGATTGTGCACCAAAGACCGCACTTGCACTGCATCTTATCGGTCGACATTACTCGTATCCATTATGGTTTTTACGCGGCTCCGGCTCAAAGTTATCGGAAAAATCACACTAGAATCGCACAAATATCACCATCATTTCACGTTCGCACAGTAAACTAGTATGATTATATGATTATTATTGTAACACGCGCACATTCCAATATTTAACCCATTGTGTTATTATAAATTAACGACAGCATCTAGTAGCCCACAAATTATCACAACAATTTTATGTAATTTATAATATGATATGTGTACATGAGTATTTATCAATATGATTGATGACGCACGACTAGACCATTTAAAAAAAGGAAATATCAAAAAAAAAAAAAACGACAAGCATAAAATAGAAAATCACACAACCGGCGTGCAAGACAGACTAACTAACTAGTCGCGTTTGGTTTTGGCGACACGCGGTCGCTGTGCAACGAGCTTACCACAGCGCCACCTACAAGATCAGTTCGCGTTATTAAAGAACTACGTTATTTTGCTTGCGCGTATCGTTTTTTGATTTCGTTTTAAATTTGAACGCTAAAAGTACACTTAAAACGCAACTCTGTCGAACAAGAGTCAAGTATAATGTGCTGTTTTTAGATAAGAAATTTACACATTTAATTATAAGGGCCCGGAACTTGATGACCTAAAAACCTTTTAAAATGCACTTATAAAAGTATTAAAATGATTTATAAATATCAAAAAATTAGCCTAAATATACAAAAAAAATATCATAACATATACAAAAATTACGTTTTTTTTTAATAATAAATCATCAAAAAATCATCGTTTTTAAATTATTATTTTTTAATCATTCATTTATTATTTTATTCATCTGAATAAACAATGCTAATATTTTTATACATTAAATATGTTTTTTTTACAGACACAGGGCCTAAATAAAATTTAAAATAGAAATAAGAAATAATATCAGTAATACAAAATAATTACAAAAATAAATAGGTATTATTAGAAAAATAATTGAAAGATTGGGCTGTACGCAATACATTAGTTTTTCAAATATTTAGTTTTTTCAAAATAGCATGAAAGAAAAATGTAAAAAATGCAAATATATCTACAAAAATGCAAAAAATGCAGAATAAAAATGGTTTTATTGAATTTTATATAATACAAGCCACATTTTTGTAAATACAAACCTCATATAAACGCATTAGAAAAAAAATGCAATTACATCAAATTCCAGTCCCTATTAATTAAACTAGTAGTCATTAGTATAAGAATCTTTAATTCAGACCTTTTTAAGAAGCCTTTTATAGGGCCCCCTGCGGACAAAATCTACGCACGCTTATGGTTATAGTAGTTCAACAACATGAACAACATGAGATGGGTGAGAGGTATAATGAAGAGAAAAAATTAAACCAACCACAAATATTTGTTTTATAATCAATAATTATTACGTTCAACTACCTACGTACGTACATATAACTTTAATAATATACGAGTACACTATGTCCTAAACTATGGAGAAATCTTTCAATGACTGTTATTTCTTCATTACCATTCTATTACAGAGATTTTGAAGACGTTCATTTGTTTTTCCCATCGTGTTTATAATATTTCATAATAATAAATCAATATTTTTTTTTCATTATACATCTGATAGTTATTTATAGGTATATAATAAATAAATTTCATTAAAATTTTGTCATTTTATCAGTCTAAAATTGTTAATAAATATAAAATAAAAATGTGTTTGGCCACTTACAATTTTATTTATTTATTATTTTGAAGATTATTAATCTTATATAAAATCAATAAAAGTATGCTAGATTTCCAAATCCAATTTAAAATTATGTTTCTAAAAACAGTTAAAATTAATTAAATTGAAAGTTTAAATTCTAATAAACTTTTTTTTAATTTTAATTTTTTTTTTCAAAGATATTTGGACACTCCATTTATTATAATTTTTAACTATCTTAAAAGAAAAAAATCAAAAATTTCAATATATTTTTATTAATGTTTAACAGTAAATAAAAGGGAAATATTAAAAACTGAGGTAGATTAGGAAATATAGTAACACTAATATTAAATCATCTATCTATACCTACAAAACAATATAATATTATAAAATATGAAATTTAAACTGTTATCAAAAATTTAAAACAATGTTAAATGAACAAAAATTAATAAAGTAGGTAAAATTTAACAAATTTTAATACTACCTATGTATCGTGACTTTCACTATAATATGTTTATATACCATGAAACTACAAATTATATATATATTATACGGAAAAGACAAAAAAACTAATGATAAATATTTAACTAATCGTCATTCTTCGGTTAAATAAAAGTAATTTAATTTAGTTTGAAAATAACTATGTTATTATATTCATAATACTATTATAAGTATTTAAATAAAAATATTATAGATATTATTATTCGAAATACTGCAATAATAAGATACAAGTGCTGTTTAAATAAAAATTTTTAGAAACCTACGTATAATTTTTATTTACCTTTTTTAAATTAATAATAAATTATTAAAATTGTACTATTTAGATGCCGATATATATATGACTAAAACTAAAGTAAGTTTATCTAGTAATAATACAATATTTGTTATAAGAAAATATACATTTATATTAATTTATATGATCAAGCATTTATTACAGTGTTTCTCAACCTGGGGGTCACGATCTCCTTAGGAGTCGCCAACTTATTAATTAGAGTCGCTAACGTATGATTTAAAATTCAAATACAAAAATACAAAAATTTAAAAGCTCAAATAATAAAATAAGGTAATGAAAAAATAAAATCAATAAATATTAAACACTGTATCGTGTACAGACTGTAGAGTACTATTATAGTAATTAATAATAATATATGCGAGTATACAAAAAAAAATATGTGTAGGGGTCGCTAAAAAATTGAAATTCAAAAAGGGGGTCTCCACAGTAAAAAGGTTGAGAAACGCTGATTTATTATATTGCATCATTTCTTAAAAGCATATATTATATAATATATAGGTATACAAGAAACATTTACTAATACATAATATTATAATATAAATATCGAACACAATATGTTAAATTATAATTTAGTTGTCTACTTCAACATTTTGAAGAAAAATTAGTTATTATTAAAGTTAGCAGCTATTTATAGTCATCCTTTCTAACATCATAAATTTGTAGTGCATTAAAATGCGACACCTTTGTACATAATCATATCCAACATAGACAATTCCTAATTATGATCATGGCTTTTGTATATCATATTATATAATGTAATTGTTTAAGAAAATAGATATAAACAATTAATAATTGTAATTAGTGTTGAGCACATTTTCTATTCTAGATATAATTAATGTAATTATTTAAAGTAAATGTCTAATAATAATTGCAATTTTGCAATTTTATATTCATATTAAATTATAAAATAATTCAATAAATAATGATATTGAAAATATACAGTGATAATTATTATACTGACAGGCCTATCTATTTTTTAAATGAAGGACAAGTTTTTGTATTTTTGTAGTGTTAATATGTATATTATAAGGAATTATGATATACCTGATTCATACTGAAATTGTAAAGATACAATTTTTTTTTCGTATTGGTGATGCGGTGTAGGCGTTAAGTTAAATAATTCTTTTCATTTTAATTATTTTTACATATATTTGTTTAGCAAGAAATTAGTATAAATTAAGTAATACGCTATATTAAACTGTAGTGTATACATTTAGTAATCTTAGTTCACCTTCAACATATTTATAGTTGTAGACCGTAGTTTCATCAGTGCTCATACGTTACCTATAGTGATTTAACACTAAAACCTTCTGTGTAACATGTAAGGATATTTTGTTGTATTTTTTTTTTTAGCATCACAACTCTTCAAGAGTTTTTACCGCCACCGACAACTCCCTCCACTCTTACCGATTTTGTACCTTTTCTTCCCAATTTGATATCTCTAATTTCTCTAAGTCCTGATTTATACCATCTATCCATCGCTTCTTTGGAAGTCCTCTCGGTCTCTTCCCTGTGGGTTTCCATTCGGCCGCCGCTTTAAGGTAATCAGAGTTTGACCTTCTCATCACGTGCCCAAACCATTTTATTCTTTGTGATTTTACAAAGTTGATTATCTTTGGTACTCCTGTCAGGTCTCGGATCTCTTTGTTTATTCTTCTGCGCCAGCACCCCTGGTCATTGTCATATACTGGGCCGCAAATGATTCTAAGTATTTTATTTTCGAAAGACATAAGTTTTTGTTCCATTTTGTTTGTTTAAGGCCATACCTCACATCCATATGTTAGCGTTGATCTAATTATTTTGTTGTGTTAATGATAATAAATTAATGTTGATAATTACATTTTTAATTTTTAATGCATTAATAAATCTATTATCACTTTATCAGAATACAACAATGCTGGTTGTTTATAAAGTTTCCATCAAAACATATTCCATGATTTAATTTTGAAAATTTTGAAACAATATCAGAATAATATTATAATCTTTGGATTACAATAATCTATTTTCGATACATTATATATTTATACAGACCTATCGATTAGGTTAATATTGCTCATACAATGTATACTTATCAGCTATTACATGTCTATGCGTTTAATATATATCTGATTAATGATTAGTCATTATGACAATATATATGCTCATTAAGAGAAATCAATCCGCGAATCGACTTCCTTAAACGACCGTGTTAATCCACAGTGCATATTTTATATAACACTATATAATATCAAACAATTAAACTGACATAACCATTGTCTATATGAGTAGAACTATACCCGGATTTGTGAATACTGTGGTCACGGTGTAAACACTTATTATACTACTACACGTATATAGTAATCGCACAAACAATGACGTACTATACATAGGTAACACGTAAATAATGAAATTAAAAACAACTAAAAAAACACGGCAATTACAACATCGCTAATTTAGCCGCCAGCCTCCAAGTGTCCTTACACCTTGTAGTAGAAATATTATTAGGATATCCGAACAAATTATATACATATATCACTACACGTATTGTGGAGGTGTCACTGTTATAATAATGCTCACCAAGCCCGCACGGGCCGTACGCGGGCAGACAATAAAATAGTAATACATAATCGTTTAACAACCATCTGCCATACGATATTATGTTAATGTCTATGCACTCTATACTTATCCGCCATGACAAAGATTCCGATGTGTATAAATTATGATTATATTCTGTGTATTTTTAGTGCATCTACACATTATCTCGCTGAAAAGTATCGTCTCCAAATTATAATTAAAACTATAATTACACATGTTGATGAATAAATAAATTACATAGCTAAAATATAAACGATTTTAGGCTGTAAATATTTCTATTATACAAAACAATTTTAATAAAGGTAAACATCCATTTTCTCAAAAAGTTAAGGTTAGGTAACATTTTTGAAAATATTTTTATTTTTTTTATCTTAGATTTAAATAATTATGAAGAAAGCATATTTTTAGAAAAACTATATTTTATGTTTACTCATTAAAATTTATAATTAGAGCTAGGCTGATACCGATACCCAATATTAATATAGTACTATCGAAGTATCGGGTATAGGTTTTTTTTTGAACCGATAGTAAAACCGATATAATTTAGTCACATATCAATTTATATATTGTAATAGACAATAGTGGTGTATAACGACTAAACTATTTTTAGATATTAAACATATTATATAAATAATAAGGTAATACAAGATGAAAGAATATTTAAAATTATTAGTTATTAATTATTTATTTATTCATTTATGTTAATAATTATTAATTATCCTCGTGGAAATCTAATTTGTTTTGATAAAATTATATTATGTCACATAATTTGTATTTTACATCGGTTTATATATCGGTTATTGGTTTCATATCGGTAATATAAATCGAAATATCGATTATAAGAAAAAAATGTTATCAGCTCAGCTCTACTTCAAATATGTATTTTTTAATTATGAAATAAAAATCGTTTTATAACCACGTATCTAAGGTAGTGAGGGGAGCTCGAATATGGAGCTAGATGACGCACCAGTTCTTGTCTGTTGAGATGAATTGGTTGGGATTCAATTTAAATTTTCCTTGTAAGTGACTAGGATAAATTGAAGTAACTTAATTGATTGAACGGATTTTAAGATCAGATAAAAGGATTTCGTTTGATTCATTCTAGAATATATAAGATGTCTTAATAATAGATGGTTGATAGGTACTGTAAAGCTGAAACAGTTCTCTGTGTTCTATGTACTCAAGTACATAAAAGGATACCAGATAACAATTCCATTTGGCCAAAATAGCACAAAATCAAAAATTAATAACTAAATATAACTGCTCGAAATTCGATTTTACACTTTGAAATTTCCAATAAATATTCTTTAACCATAAAAAACAAAATAAAATATTTTGAAATAAATATTCATTAATCATTATCAATAACAAAAATATATTTCAGTAACGTGTTTATAACTTTCAAGATAATAAGTATTTGAGTTAAAAATCTTAAATCACCTAGTGTAATATAATATATTAAATATCTAATTAAATTATTCATTAGTCATTATTATTAATTTTATGAAATGAATAAGATTTTTTTCGCATCATTTATATAATATATATAACTGCAGATCTGAATGTTTTTTATGAAAAAATAAAAAGTATATAGGTACTATGGTCTGTTTAAAACTTTTCTCATAATTTGAACATTCACGTATATAAACTATTTACTAATATTTCTAAGAAAATGTATAGAAGACAATATTTTAATTATTCAATGAAATTTTTTTTTAAATTGTATCTATTTAATCACAAGTTGGGTTTTAATAATCATATTTTGAATTTCTTTATTAAATATCCGAGATAATTATTATTACCATATATTTAAACAATTCAAATATTTATGATATTCATATTATCTGCTACTTCTTTTTTATTTTTTATTACTCACAATCTTTTAATATTTTTATATTGAGAACTAAATAAAACACGATGTTTATATAAGTACAGTAAAATTCCTTGAAAATAACTCAAACATGCAAATTGTATTAAGATTGCATATACAAAGCGCCGTTTTAAATAAACATATTTATTGTATTAATACATATAACATAATATAATCTATCATAAATAATAAATAATGTATTATAATGAGACAATAAAATTTGAATTGAATTATTAAATCATAGTATGATGCATTTTACAAAAACATTTCAACAGGTGCAGTTAATTCTAAAAGAAAAGGTTTGACTGTGCTTCACACTGACTCAGATAAAGGTTTCTTTTCTGGTGGCTTACTGTATTTTGAATCCAGTAAAAACACAAAGAAATATCATGTAACGAACAGTGACAACTTCAACAATTGGTTTAAACGCATTTTACCAAAACATGAAAGAAACTCAGTCATTGTAATGGACACTGTGCCTTACAATTCTAATAAGTTAGAAGAACCTCCTTCATCCACACAGAAGAAGCAAGACATTGTTGACTGGTTTCAATCAAATGGGGAAACATTTGATAGGTCAATACCGAAACTCATGCTGTTAGAACATGTAAGGCAAATTAAATCAAAATTTAGCACATTTTTCATTGATTCCATTGCTCAGAATGCAGGTCATAACATATGACGTTTACCTCTGTTCCACTATGAATTTAATCCCATTGAATTGGTCTGACCAACAGTTAAGCAGTTAGTTACACAGAACAATACAACATACAAAATACCTGATGTCAGAAATCTTCTAAATGAGTTAAGTACACATATAACACCATAACATTGATCTAATTTCATTCAATGTTAATTTTTTATCAAAGAAGAGGATTACTTTTGGGAGGTCGATGAAATAATGGATAAAATTATTAATAACATGAAACCATACTTAGAGACCTATATAATTATGATTGATTGAAATAGAGACTGATGCCTAAAATTAAATATTTTAACTTATCAAAATATATTTATTTATTTTTAAATTAAATGACAAGAAGACAATAAACAGTTTGAAATTAGTTAAATACAGTATCAATAAAGTGTAATTCATTAATATATCACGCAAATATCATAACAACAAGACTACAAAAAAAATCATGAATATGATCAAATGAAAGATTACTTCAATTTCACTACAATTGAAAACATATGAATAATAAAATGAAATAATAAAATATTTTTAAAAATATTTTCAATTTAGTGAAATATGTAAAATTATGTAATTTTTCTAGGGTGACTATACGTCCCGTATAAAACGGGATCGTCTCTTTTTTGATCATCATTTCCCGTTGTCCCAACAAACTCCGAACGGGACACTTTTTATCCCGTTTTTAAAAGATAGTTCGTTTTAATCCCATTATTTCCATAGTACTAAATAATGTCTGTAAAAAAAATATCAATGTATTAAGAAAACATAAAAAAAATTTAAAAAGAGCAATTTATCATAGTTATTATTTTGTTATTTTAATAAATTGTAACTTAAATGTAATTGGAAAAAATAAAAAAATTATCATATTAATAAAAAATTGTTTGTCCCATTTTTTATTTTTATAAAAATGTTTACCCAAAATTATACCAAAATATGTTAAATAAAAGTAGCATAATTTTAATAAGAATGATTTTAATTGTAAATATTTCTTATCGATTCTTAAATATCTTGTTTTGATAAAAATATAAATTTACATATGAATCTGTTCCCTAGTGATGACTAACAAAAAAGTCAGGGGAATTATAGATCCTTGAATCTTTAATAAAAAAAACAAGAGTACGTAACTAGACTTATGAAAGAAAATAAAAATGTTTTAATCCTGGATATAAAATCATTACCCCCATTCAAATTATTTTAAACTTGTATAATTGGTATGAACCAATTCAAAGATTTATTATTTTATTGTTTTATATTTGAAAAACTAAAGATTTTGCTCAGTTAAAAAACTTAAAAATGTAATACAAGATTCTTCATAAGTTGTTATTAGTGAAATCAAAATATATATATATACATTCTCCAAAACAATTTTTACTAGTAATTAAAGTTAGAATTTTAACAAAATTCTCATCAGAGTTTAAGTTCTCATCTGATAAACTAAAACTCGTAGTTATTTTATTTTCTCCTTAACCTTATATTAGATTACATTTACCATTACTAAAATTAATTACATTAAAACAATTAACAATTATTTTTATCATTAAACAGTCAACAGAGCAAACTACAGAACTGCAATTCACCACATCAGGATCTAGAGGCCACATACTCCTCTGAGTAAATAGGTAAATATTTAAAACAAAGTATAAAATGAAATAGATAATATAATAATGAAAAACCAATAGGTATCATACAAAACAATGTTAACTAAAATATTATTGCAATCTTTTCATAAATTAATAATTTAAAAGTAAAAAATAAAAATAAATTTATCAACATTTTTTAATACAATTTAACATACGAATATATAAATATATCACATATAAAATTTAATATTAGTGAATAATTTATAAACATAGTTTTAATAAAGGTTCAGTAGTTGATTTTTTAAAATAAAATGCATACATTACAATTGTATTATATAAAGAGAATAACAAGAATAATTGGAACAAAACTGTAATAAAAGAGGTGCATCACTAAAAGAATACAAAAAATATTAATAAAAAGTACTTACTATTCAGTAAAGAACTAATATATATAGGTATTAATATATTGTAGATAAATTAGAGTATAAAAATACAAGTAATAGTTTTTAATTTAATTTTTTTTTTAAGCCATAAAAATAGCTTTGATGAATTTATCTAAATTAGACTCTAATCCGTGAGTTAAAGGATATTCATGAAACAATTTTTTAATAACTTGAGTACATTGAAGAATTATAACTATTACTAATTGAAATGTCGATAAAATTAAGTGATATAATATGGTAAAATACTAAAATATACCACTTATCATTTTAAAAATGTAATTTAATAATATTCTAAAATATACAAGAAAACAATTTCAGAAATAATTGTTTGACTAAACTTTAAAATTAATAAACAAATTACATCGTACATATAAGTTTAATTGAATAATTTAAGCAATGCTAATTTTTCATATGTTATACTTTTTTTTATCTAATAATCAAAAATATAGTTTTAATACATCAACACTAGAAATTGTATAAAACACCATGTAAAAATATATTCCTTTTATAAAGAATATATTTCAGCTAAAAAATTGGAATATATAAGTAAAACAATTGGAAAATATCAAATTATAATAACTGACAAACAAATTATAAAACTTTAATGATTTTGTTATTAATATAATTTTGCAAAATAGAATGTTCTCGTAAATTCACATGCTTAATTTACACAGAATCAGTCATCACTTAGCAATAATTTCAATTATTTTTTCATCAAAATATATTATTAGTTGTCACCTTGGCAACACAATTAGTGATACTATACCAAAATACAAAACTCATTGTACCGACTTGAGAGGAAGGCCATCTAACTAACCAAGATAATGGTAAAAACCAATTAGTTGGAAGTTCTCTTAAGACAGTTTTATGATAGTTGTAATACACAAATAGAAGATTTAAAATTACCTGAAATAAAATTATAATAATTAATTGATAAATATATAAATAATAAATATAAATATTATACATTATTATATTGATAAAAAAAAATTAAATACTTGATAAGGGAACTATAAAATGTATTTAAGTATGAAATCTAAGTAAGGGTGATCAAAATAATTATACTAAGATGTAAAAAAAGCTTATATTATTCAACACGTAGCAAATGAATCAAAATTATATTCTTTATTTTATAATTATTTGTGAATTATATCACAATAATTAATTCAAAATTTATTTAATACATTTTTGATACTAAATAATATGTTGAATCTAGGAAAAACAACTTATTTATATATAAAAATAATTATATTGTTTTGTCAATAAAGTATATTATTAATTTTATAGAGGTCTATATCTAGTAATAATATAATATACTAAAATTTATAATTCTAGATAATTTTTTTTTTTTTTTAGGATAGAGGAACTCAAAAGTTATAATTAATGAAAAATACTATAGGTAGTGAATGACTAAAATAAATTAAACATATTATAATAGAATTTAGCAGTTTTGAAAATAATCAAAAAAGTAAAATACAGAAATTTTAACTAAGTACCTATTGACTTTATTATTTAAATAAATTATAATAGTTTTTGAAATAATGACTAAGTATTTGTATTTTACATTTGAAAAAAAAATCACCCACTACAATCCAAGTGTAAGACATAAATTCAATTGATTAGAAAACAATTGTGTTTATAGATAAAATATAATGTTATTTTTATTAAATTTATGACATATTTATTGATTTTATACAAAAAAAATTTAATTTTACGATGAAAACAATTAACTCAAATAAAAATAAGTGCAAAACTATATTATGAGAGATATATGTATCTGTTAAAATTAATTTGTATTTTTTTACAAAAGATTTCTTGTCTTTTTTTTCAACTAACAAATAATATGTTAATTATTTATATATTTTTTTTTAGTTTAAAATTGTTTAAGCAAATTAAAATAGTACCTATGTACTATTAATTATTAACTAATAACTTATTTATAATTAAAAACAACTAACACAATATAAATGTTTAAAAAGAATAATTTCAAATATTTAATATAATTTTAGTTTTAGCAAAATAAACTAATGATATACTTACAGAGAAAGCATACAAAGACACTTTACAAATTAATTTGATTTTTAAATTTTTAGATGAATTTTCTTTTACTGAAAATTAAATATTTACAATGTTAAATAATTTTTAAAATTACTAATAATAAAAAGTTATTAGAACATACTATGAATTTTTAATTCTTCTTTCAACTTGTTGATTCTTCGTTGTAATTTTGTATGTTTAGCAAACTCCTTAACAATTGAAATTGTAGATTGTTCCTTTTTTAAAACTGATATTTCATCCACTAATTTTTTATGTTCTTTATTGATATTCATTATCCATAAAATAAACTATGTAAAAATAATAAAATAAAATAAAGTATGAAACTAAGAATGAAACACAAATACAATATATATTATGTTTGATTGTTTTATAAATGGAACCTAATTAATTAATTCTTATAATAATTTATAATTTACCTTTGGTATGAATTTGATTGAAAACATATTATAAAAGCTAACAATAATTGACCAAACCAACAAATTCATAACAATTTTATATTAAATACTATAAATAAATTGTATTAGATTCAAAAATGAATAGTTCATATATTATTTAATTGACTTTAAGCTGTAAATTTAAATTAAACAAAATATTATTTAGAACATTCCAACAATGCTTATCATATAAATAAATAAATAAATAAATAAATAATATTTATAATACAGTAAATGATTAACAAAATAAATCTGCACTGACTCGTACTTGTACACTTCTATAATTCCAATTTCCATATAGAAATTTGTACAAATTTTATTAATTGTGATAATATATTTTGATAACAATATTTACCACAAGTATTACACTACTAGATAGCGTTCAATTATAACTGTTTGTCAAACTTCAAACACGGACCTTCAAAAATTTAAGCTATAATGCTATATAATAGCTAATACTTAACAGTTAATAGTGTTAATACTGTTAATAGCCAATTGGTAAAATTGGTTAGTATTGTAAATAAATAGTAATGTTAGTAGTTACTAGTTAGTATGCCGTATGGTTCAACATTTCAACATCATGATTCGAGCGTAAATAAGTTTGAAATAATAAAGTATGACAACTTATTAATAATTCGAATTATATTTTACCCACACAAAAAAAAAAAAGGTATTATAGCACTACCCCTACTAATTGTCTATTTATAATATTTATGTTTATTTAACTAAAACTATATTTAAAAATACATTTTTAAAGTTTCTCAAAATTTGAGATCGTGCATAAATTTAATTTGACTCATATCCAACTATAATAGAAAATCCTAATAATGGACAAATGCAAAATTAGAAAATAAAGACGTTTAAAAATAATTATGATAATAGCCATATTTGTGACATTATTATATTTATATTGTTTTTCAATAATTTTTAGTTTCCAAATGAACAGTGCCAAATTATAAACATTGAAATGGATTATGGAAAAATACATACATTTTAGTATTATAGGTACACAGTACACGTAATTATTCAATACCAAATCACCATTCACGCACTGTATCTACATACATAGGAATAAACAAAATTGTAATCTGTAAATGATAAATGGAAACTTTCTATTGGAAAATAATACTATCGTGGTTCATCCAACAGAAAAAAAAAAGGTAAATGATTTAATATTGACCCTAGAAATGTTAAATATTATCGGTGTTTCTTCGACTATTTTACAAAATTGAACAAACCACGAAAAAAATAAATATCGATCGATATTTATTTGGGAAGACCTAAATTAAAATGCATTAAAAAACCTATAAGTATTATAATATACCTATCCTCCTTTATTGATATATTCGTAATGGGACACCACTTCAGCAAAAATCTTTACTTATATGAGTACTGAGTAGTATGTTATAACTACTGTCTACTGATGCTATATTAATATGTTAGAATCATGGAACAATGTCAATATGCAATCAAAGTGGTAGATACTTACAAAAAAAAATTGACCGTCGATTTTTGCGATAGGTACCTAACTAATAAGCCTACACCTACTATCTATATTACATACGCTTATTACACAAGTATAGCACTCTAAATAAGGTAAAAAATAATTAAAGTGTAGGTACTTATTACCAATTAAATTAATAGGTAGCAATAGTATTAGCTACAAAACATTTTCAAAATACTTGTTAAACAAAACTGATACACATACGTTGAGTGCCAGATTTAGGATTTAGAAATAAGATGACTATGACTATATGCCAAATTAGTAAATATTAAAAAAAATGTTATGGAAAATATCTTAAAAAATTCATAACATGAGTACATAACTAAATAAAAAACTGATTTTGATTTCTTCTTTCCCTTTAAAATATTGTATGATTTTTATACATAGTCAATAGTCATGTATTGTTTAACTATAATGTAGTTACTATTGATGATGTAGGTATGTCTAGAGTTATTTAAAAAAAAAAAATCTGTAATTGGATCTTTTTCCATAATAAATAATTATTAGATATAGAAAAGTTTCATTAAGATATTGAAGTTTTGGGTGAAGATTTGAGAAGTAGCACTTGCTATATTTTAATTATTTTAGGTAAACAGATATCTCAAAAAAATTATGGTAATCGATATTTTATTAAATTATATTTATTAAATGCACACTTTTATTTAAAAAAATAATTAAAAATTTTTTGAACACAATAATGTAAAATAAAATTAGGTATACATAAAACAATAAAATATTAAAATATTCATCCCTTGAATTTAAAGAAAAAATAATAATATTAAAATAAAAATCTTGTAATGGTTAAAATATAAAATAGATAATCATTAAACATAAATTTAATTAATGTTAAAAATTCAAAAAAAAAAAAAAAATTAACCATAATTGGTTTAAGATATAATAAAATAACAAAAAATAAATTAGTCTTTTAGTTGCATAATAAAGAATTAAAAAATCAAAAATTAAAATACATACCAATTATGAAACAATGGTGATGCATACAATATACAAAATATTTGTTTAAAGTACTAAACTAATAAGTCAAAAGATCATAAATATTAAAAATTAATAAAATGTATAAACATATAAAATATAAAAAGTTAAACAATTTTAAAATCAAATAACACTTTAGGTAAAAAAAAAAAATAATAATAACAATCCAACTAAAAAAATAATATGAAAATTGTATTGAATAACACTGAAAGTGTTAGTTAAAGTTTTTAGGAATTCTATGCACTTTATATTTTAAGGTTTCAGCAAACATCAATGTTGTGTCAATTTGTTGTTTTGTGAATATTTGATTACCAGTAATTAACAATGCGCTTTCTAAATATTTGTTGATGGACATTCCAACTAGACTCTGGGCAACCAGATAATTGGTCATGCTTAGTTTTTCCAACAGTTGACTTAAAAATTTTCCCATGATAAGAACTATGTCTTGTTGTAATTGATCATCAACAACACAATTCTTGTTTGGTATGGGATAATGTAATATGTCTCGCATGTATGACATGAATTCACACAATTCACTTGGAGTAACTTCTAAATCCAATGCCTGTAATTAAAAGTAATTTATAAGTCGTTTAATTCATAAATAAAACATATTCAAAATTACCAATAATAAGTAATTAAACTTTTGTGGCCGATCTCGCAACATTTTTGTTGATATACAAATTTTTTTTTGTGCACCTTTTGTAATAAAATTTTTGTTTACTTTAGCTATAAAATCATCAATATTGTCTTCATCGATTGATATGATTTCAAGATAACTGAGGCTATTGAAGAACCATTGGTATTTATGTAGTTTCAAGTAGTAAAGCCACTTGGCCACTATTCCATCCATTTCTTGGTTAATAATTGTCAAGTTGATAAATGTTGGTGAATTATTCATGGCAATAGCACTGTTGACATTTGCAATCATTTCTAGGTGATCATATCCATAACATTCCACTAAAAACAAAATGTTAATAGTTAAATATTATTTACTTATAAATTTTACTTATTCAATGTTTGTTTCTCACTACTAAAATGTGGTTGAACATAATCAGATTTAAGATTTGTTGGTTGCATCACATTTTTCCAAACACGGCTATGTTGTTGTTGAGCTGATTGAAAACTGAATCGTTGAAAAGGGTCTGTTTGAGAAGTTTTGAAGTTGTTTTTCCAAATTTTTTCTTTCAAAAATTCTTTTTTCATATGGCGTTGTGTATTATTCAATTGATTTACTTGGCTTATAAGATGTTTCAAATCACTAAAAAAGTTTAAATGTTATTAGATAAAAATAATATGAAAAAGAATAAAATTTAGACTTACTCTTGAAATATTTTCAAGTTTGTTGATTTTTCAATTAAATGACATATTTTCAATGCTGCCTTTAAGTTGGCACCATTTTCAATTGTTTGGTTTAGCATACTACTTAAATTATATATAAGCTCCTCTTTGGCCATAATATTGTTTTTTTTTACCATCATCAATGACTCATGAAGCTTGATGTACGATTTTTGTGTTGGATTACTTAACCATTTAGTAATTTTATTTGGATCATTAGATTCTAGTTCTCTTCTTTTTATCTCTCTATACAATATTATGTATATATCAGGATACTCAAATGATAGATGATCGAGTGATTCACTCAGACGTCCTTGTCGCTCTTTAAATGATTTACACTGCATTAATTTCGTAGCTAATTGTTTCATTTCGGCCACTAAAAATAAAACTTAGAATTAAAATCCTATTTATTGGATATAATTATATTATTACTTATGTATGTCTAATCTATAATTGTCTTTTAAAAATTAATGATAAATGTTTATATTAATAATTAATATTTAATTTTAATGTGAGTAGGTAGTTATTATTATAAAATCAGGGTCGATTGAAAGGCCGATACCACCATGGATTTTTATTTATAAGTGTTTTTTCTTTGATAGGTAGGTAACTTAAATTTTGTAACTCTTCAAAGTTTATGTTTTGGAGAAAATACCTACTCCTTTTGCAATTAAATTTATACGACCCTAATTAAAATTTATCAGGTTATATAGATATTCAAAGAAAATTAAATGTTAAAAAAACCATAACATTTAAAAACTACTTCTTAAATAATAAATTAATTAATGTTAAATTGCTTCATTTCTTTTAAATTTAATTTACTTTAAATTGAATCATTCCAATCAAACTTATAATATTACTAATTGATTTAAATACATTTTTAACATTATAATTAGACAAAAGTTTACCTAATCTGATTGAATCGAAGTATATTAATACATGCAAGTTTTTAGAATAACAGATTATAATATAATTTATAATAAACATATTTTTTTTATTATTATTAGTTATACATTATAACTTTAAAAGGATCAGAAAATTATAAGAATAATGAATTATTTAGTCTTTGATGTAGGTAAAATAATTAAATTATTCAAAAAAATGTTTTAATTAATTATACTCGATTATTTATTACTAGTTGTAAGCATGTTCAATAAATAATAATGAATTATAAATAAACCGTAACTCGTTTTAAATGTAAAAAAGTATCTATTAAAAAAATATTAAATTAGAAGTTTTTGATGGTTGTACATAATTAGGTAATTTTTGATAAATACATAAGTATAATTGTAAAATATTAACACTTACTTGTTGAATAATTACCTTCTGTGTATAGATTTTTATTCAAAGTCATGGTGGTAAAGTGCCGGTTAATTAAAAGTAAAAGACCTGAGATTTATACAATTTTTAAAAAAATACAACCGCAACGGATGAGTTGCTATAACAACAATGCAGAATTTGTTGGTCTAATCCGACTGGTCGGTGGTAGGTTGTTCTTCTTAAATACTCCCTCTCAAAAAACCCCACTACTGAATACGTAATAGGTAGACAGACTATATAGTACTATATGACTATATCCTTGGTTAAAGTAGAATTTTATAAAAGAATAGATAAATACTATAACTATGAGTTTGTTATTTTTTTTGTGAGTTGAAGATATCGGTAATTTTCTTTTTTTGGTATAAATGAATTTATATTTACGTAAAATATATTAATATATTATCATGCATAATTTGAATTTTGAACAAAAGGTACTTTTCTCTAATGTTTAATAATATTAATAAGTTTTGAAATATAAATGATTATTGTCACATCATTTTTTACTTGTATAGATTATTCTAAATATTGTATTTGCTGTATTCTATATTGAAATAAAATATATTATTTAATACAATTAAAATATTAATCATGTCAAAGTAAATTTTAGTCCAAAAATTAAAATCAAAGTTTGTAAACCGATGAAATTTACATGTTTACCATATATTTGCCATACATTATTTTAAATTATGATACGTATTTATGTTAACTAATATTTTTTATTAATTACATATTATTTTGTTGTTTTAAATTCTAACATTATAATTAAAATAAATTATAGTTAATACATTATAACTTATTAGATATGCGGTGGGCTAGGTAGTGGCTAATGAAACGTACTGTTTTGTTTTTAAAATAATGTTACTTAAAAAATTATTAAAATATTTAATACTTCGCGTAATTCACTAATAGTAAGTTATTCTATGTACACGGTTTAATTATTAATGTATGTATCGTATTTTACTTCCAATTTTCGTGATAATTTATCTATGTATAAATGTATAATGTATATACAAATCAATCTATTTTTCCTTTTTAATTTTCTATAAATATAAAAACTACTGGACCGACTTCAATAAAAATTTATTTCAATAAATTTCAATAAATTTCTTGAGCTCAATGAGAGTTTGTGGCTACATTTTTCATCTCATATAGGTTGTTATATAGAGTAGCTCGTGAATAATTACACTACTCTTGAATGAAAATAGAATACTTTATGATTTTTATTGGTTTCAAACAATATAATAGTATTAAAATATAATTTTCTACGTACATATATTATTTTGTAATTTAGGGTAATTAAGCTTTTTATATAAATGTAAAATTGTGTAATAGCTATTATACAAATATATTATTAAAGGCGAAGTATATAGACATACAGTTAGTTAAGATAATATTAAAATAATACTCAACCGATTATGATGATGCAAGGAAGGTTTTAGTAATAAATTGAATCAGTTATTTTAGGGTGGCTTCCTCGTAATTAATAGTTTTAAAATCATAACCACATATTAGTTTATTTTTAATTGTAAAAAAAAAGTTTCTTAATAGTAAGTAATACTTATCATCTTTATCTAAACGGAAAACGCTGGGTAATACAGCTCGTGAATAGCAATATTTATATTTATACACATTTAACCATTTTGGTATTGAATGAAAGATTTTATACATTTTAAATAAATAGTACCAATGTTCCATGTCTGAAATATTATACAGTATTTATAAGTAATTAAAATGTATTTTAAGAAATAATTTAATTTCCCAAAATAGTAAGTAACATATCAATGTGATAATATTGTTATATTTAATGTAGGTAATAGTAGTATAAGATCAAAAGATGCCGTCTTACATTGTTATACAGGTACTCTTATATTTTCTGTAGTTCTGTATAATATGTCATTCTATTAGAGCAGCGGTTCCCAAACTGTGCACCGCGGTGCCCTAGGGGCACCGCCAGCACTTTCTAGGGGCACCGTGGTCTACGTTTCATTGGTTCTCAATGAGTACTTTTTTTGTTCCATCTTTCATGTTATATACAGCAGGGCACCGTGGTAAACATGGTGCCCCTAAAAGGGCACCGCGTTCAAAAAAGTTTGGGAACCGCTGTATTAGAGAGTTGGTCATCGTATGGCAATTTTAAGTATTGTTGTTTAGACATTATTGTGATTAACTATTTTCAAAAAGAAATCTTACGTATTCTGTTTGGGAGTTTTTAATTTGTAATTGTATTTAGTTATGTGTAGAATTATTAATTATTAATAATGGCAGTAAGACAGATAGTACATTTGATTTATATTATAGATAAATGAGTTAAAAAATAATTTATTTTGTGTTTAACAATTTATACATTTATAATAATATATGTATCCAATAACTATTACCCATCTATTATTAGAAAAGCCTAAGTTAATATTTTCTTTAACTATAAACAATTTAGCATAATAGTGTAAGCGAATAAACTCAAATTTTTAATATCAATTATATTTTTATTTTTATTTTTTTTTATAGAAGTTTTAATATACATTTTACAGTCTTCTTTAATGTTTATTTATTATTATACTTGTATAATAATAAATTGTATATTTAACCGTTTTTATCGGATTAAAAAAAAAAATTAACTGTAGTTCATGACGTAATTATAGATACTTATATAGGTCCTATCTTTATGGCTATTTTAAAATCGTTTTAAACTTATTGTAAATTTTTTAACTAATATAGCCGAAAAAGGTATCTTTCCAAATTTAGAATTTTCAAAAAAATCCCCTAAGTCGTTCTCCTCGATTGATCGTAATAAGGTTATTAAATTTATTTTATTTATTTCTGAATTGAAATTTTCGTTTAAAAATAATATATTTTTGTTTGTTACTTTAGCAGTCTGATTATTCGTATTTCGTTTTATATAAAATTTATCGTCCATTAAAAATGATTAGTCATTAAGAGAAATTTGAAAAGACAATGACTTTACATAAGATTCACCTGACCTAATACACTAATATTACAACACAAGGGGTGTACCTCAGGATCGAAATTTTTTCAGAAAAATTTTATTTCTTAAAAATCGGGACTCCAGGGACGGGCGCCTCCACCAATTGTAACGTCCCCTCTTCACATGGGTCTTTGCGACGCTCTCGCGTCTTGCCTATAAAGTTATGTTTTGATTAACGAGGTCTCGGGGACTCGACCTCGGTGTGTAATATTAATATACTAGATCAGGGTTACCTTATTTAAGTAAAGCACAATTGTATAAAATGTAACGTATATTTAACAGATAATTTAAGATTTATATAATAGAATGAAGGTTACCGATCCGGGTAGATTGACAAGCCGTGAGTGTGGATGGTGGATGGCTGCACGGATCGTTGAGGAGTCTTCTGGTCGTCTGTCTGCTCCTGGTGTCGCACACACACTCCTCGCACACACTCTCCTACTCTACACGTATTCGTCCTTGTTATATACTTTTAACTGCTGCCTAAAAGCCTTAGGTCAGCAGTCGGCCCCGCTTGCCATTCCTCACACTCAGCATTTTAATAACGTGTGCCCTACTTAAGGAATAATGTACGATGTCGATAGACGACAATCGTTACACTTGTATAATAATAAATTGTATATTTAACCGTTTTTATCGGATTAAAAAAAAAAATTAACTGTAGTTCATGACGTAATTATAGATACTTATATAGGTCCTATCTTTATGGCTATTTTAAAATCGTTTTAAACTTATTGTTTTTAACATTCATATTTGCAATTATTACTTCTTTTAAAGGAGTATAGTGATATAAAAAAGATTTTAAGTCAATTTTTATCCTTCGTATTCAAAAAATATCCCAGCATATCTTGCAACGTTCGTAATGTGTTAACGTTAACTTAGTAAAATAAAAAAATAAAATAAATATTCCATCGTCGTTCAAAATATTTATAACACAACCTATAATCTGAGGTATTGAGGTCTAGAAATCGAAAGTTTGAAAAAGAGAGAACAGAAAACTTAAAAATAGGCAAAAACAGTGAGCCAAAAATAAAAACTACCAATATCCATAAACTATTTTACATTATACATTTTGTCATTATTAGGAAGTGTAATGAATAATTTGGATATTTTGACAAAAGTAAACAATAAAAAAGTCCGAGAAAACCGATACAAATTAACAAAAACAAAAAAAAATCCAAGAAAAATATAGATATTTTTACTATAAAATTATTTGTATATTAAAATTAGTTAGTACAAAGTTTTATAAATCCATTATAGTAACTCATTCGATACCTAATGTTTAACAAAAAAGTTCACTTTCTCACTTTTTTAGTATTAAATAACCGTGTTAGAGAAAAAGGTGATTAAGGCATCTATATATTTTACTATACATATATTTTATATAGTCTATACTCTATAACATGTAACTATGTAGGTATTATTTTATGTATTCAATGTTAGTTCTATTATTTAAAATATCAAAATTTGGTTTTCAAAGATGAGAAATTTATGAATTATCTCTTAAAACTATTATGAAATATAAATTAAAAACTTATATACAATTTAACATCTACCTTTCAGATACCATGTTGTCGTTTATAGTCTATTATTTACTTCTATACATGATAAATTACCCAACAATAAGATAAGGTAAAATATTTTATTACTAATTTAAAAAGGAATTATTTTTTTCCAAGTAATCGTTACATTTGATAAAAAAGGTTCTTTATAAACCATATATATACATAAATACAGGTTTCGCCGATTTCAGACTGCTGTCGAGGCGGTCATCTTTTATCACTAGATATATCTTCATTGTCCACCTGATACCTAAATGCATAGGTATTGCAGATTATTGAGAGTATAGACTGTCACTGTAGATGTTAATAGTTAATCATTATCTAATAATTTTAAATAGAAAAACTGTAAAAAAAAAATAAATACCTAAATAGTAATATTTCATTTTCAATTTCATAAAATTATTCAGATTAAAAATTGAAAATATTCAAGTGGCAAATACCTATGTAATAATAATGTATTATAGTGCTTAGACTGTTTTAAATGTTTTAACATGTGGCAATATTGAAATATTATAAAGTATTTTATTATTATACTGTAAAACAAAACAAAAAATTAAATCCACTATTCCTACTTGAGACTTGAGTACATTTTCTACAAAAACATAAAGTCTTCGTTTTGCTTTACATAAATTTAAAAAAATTTTGTTTTAGCAGAGCGTGGTTTCGATCCACGGACCTCTGGGTTATGGGCCCAGCACGCTTCCACTGCGCCACTCTGCTAATGATGAAAGTATAACTTGGTAAATTATAACAATTGAATAAATAAGATAAAAATTAAAATCTTATAAATACTTTTGTCACAAATATGAAAGTCCAATAAAATCACATTAAAAATGTTAGTTAAAGTTTCTATGAACTCTATGAGCTTTATATTTTTAAGTTTTAACAAACATTTACATTTTGTTAATTTGCTATTTCAAGAATGTTTGATAGTGATTATTAACTACAAAAATTAAAATTTTAATAACTAAAATTATTAATTAAAATAATATATTCAAAAAACTAGGGAAGTCATCGTTCTATTGTATATAGTTTTCAATCTTTTTTATACATGGCACTATGGCAGTATGCCCACACTATCTTAATACAATTTTTATAGCACACGTTGTTCTTAGTCATGAACGACATTATCTTCAGCGAAGATCATTTTTTTTCCAATTTAATTATTTACATAAAATTGTCCCTAATTTATTATGGTTGAATAATAATAATTAATTTATATTTCATTTTTTTTAAGTTAAATAAAATTTGTGACAAACTTAGATGATGGTTTAGGCACTTTGGCACATCGATTGAAAACCACTTTTAAAATAATGTAGTTGTTTAGTATAGGTACCTCGACACCTCGTCAATCTTCATCAACGACCGTTCAGGAGGTTGTTGTAAGATAGACGTATTAAAATTTAAATATGTATTCACTGACACTATTACAAACGATAAAAAAAAGGATTCTGATCAAGGCACATATTTTGAAATTAATACGAACAATATAGGATCCGTACACAAAAATGACCATTGTTACTTGATTTTTTATATGATTTCAAAAAATCTGTATTCTTAAAACTTATTGATATATGAATATATTTTCTAGACACAAAACAAAACATAAAAATAAAAATTATTGTGAAATTAATAGATTCTGAGCAGAGCTTTTAATAATTAAATTGTAGGAAAAACGTTTGACAATAATATTAACAGTGGTCAAAAACAAATAATTAATAACACATTCCACTGTGTATTGTATATTATAATTATTTTCTATAAAAATGTACAATCTTAATAATATTTTACTTATTTTTATAAAAATGATGTTTAGCAGAGTATGGTTTCGATCCACTGACCTCTGGAGGGTTATGGACTCGGCATGCTTCCACTGTGCCACTCTGCTAACCATAAACGTGGGGATGTACGATTAAATAAATATGTAATAAACTAATAAATTAACACATTTCAATATTCTGCAGATTAAATTATAATATGCCATTAAACTATTGTCTCTTGTATGTATATTTATGTATTTTATCTAAAAGTGGTACCGACATAATGACATATAATAGGTAGGTACTATGTAAATGTTATGTAACATTTGAGTAAATTATCTCATAGGTTATCTGTAGGGCACACAACAATTTTTCTTTATGTATATAAATACACAATATATATAAACATGATAGTAATGATGTGATATATACTTCTTTATTTTTACATAAAAATATAAAACATAATATTATTTTTTCAATTTTTTTGTGAAATACGATTTTAATTTAGGTATGTCTGATAAATCTTATGTTTCTAATTTTTTATTTTTGAAAACTAAAATCAATTTAATTTATTGATTTATGATAATGTTAAGTTTTTTTGTGTTATCACTCATCATATTTTTAAAGGTTGAATTTTTACTACAAATTGGATCTAGTTGGATAGTTGGTATTTTTAGGAATTAAAAGTAATTTATTTTGTATTATATACTTAAATATAATATTATTATGCATTTACGATTTACATAAGTACAATGTTCAGGAGTAATTATTATCACGTACCTGCATACGGCACTAAGTACAACAACATAAATTCGTGGGTGGTATTTTTTTCGTAATTAATATATACTATGTATTAATGTATTATGTGAATGTATATGGTATATAGGTAACATAAATGAACTACAGACTTGTGATAACTGAGATAGTAAAATGCGAAACAGATATAAAATATATGATAATAATTAATAACATATTATAAAATATCCTAATCAAATGAGTTGTGCAACTATGCATGTACAATTAATATTTTAAAATTGTTCTATTTTTATTTAATTAATAAATAAACATAATATTACTTAATTAAATACTAATTCTGATATCAATAAGAACATACAATAAAATTATAAATTATGTTGTATTAGTGAAAAATATTAAGATACTTTTATGTATAAAATTTTTAGTTTTATATAAATTTTTTAATTTTGTTTGAATTTAGTACATTATATATATTTCTTTTTAATAAACCATATTTTTAAATTTTTATAAATACAATTTTATAATAATTAATAATGGAAAATAATTAGAAAGTTATATAAGTATATAATTATAAAATAATTGGGTAATACTATTGTAGATGAGTTGTATAGTTAGCATAATAATTTGGAACATTACTTTTTAATAAGAATTATATTTTTATAAATATTTTAGTTTTCTTTTTCCATTTGTAATTTGATTGGTAAAATTATACAACCAAGTTAAATTATTATTTGATCATTTTTTTTTTTGTTTTGTGTAAAGACTGACCTTACTGGACAAAATTATATTATCGTTTAGTAAGGCCGGGTTGTGCCCAAGTGGATGGCACTTAGCGGATGATACGTGTATTTGGTGTAGGTACGAGTGTAGAAAAATAAATCGCTGAGTTATATTTTATCACTTTATTCGCTTAAAAGACGGACGACAACTGACACTCCGTCGTATCGACGAAATTAACATTATACAGATAATCTTTGTATTAATCCGATTACGATCATCATATGGAAAAACTTTTCAATCGTAATCAGAATATACTATAATAATGTATAATAATAAGATAAACATATATATATAATTCAATTTTCAATATTGCTACAGTTCGGCCTTCCTGACCACATTGTCGTCTCGACAATATAATTATAATTTTACAATTTTTTTTTTTTTTTTTTATAACAAAAAAATTTATATTTTGCATGAAAACTTAAGGGGAATAATGTACAAATAATTGGAAAGTAGTTAAATTATAAAAGTGTATAACTATAGGTTCAATTTATTTTAACCTAATAGAAATTATTATGAGTTATTTCAGTTAATAACTAATAACACTGTTTTAATTGTCAAACACTATTTTATACTTAAAAATATATATTAGAAAATAAAGAAATAAGTACAATATAAATCATTTAATTATTCTTGCTCTTCATAAAATTATCGAGTTGTGCATCTAGTTCATCTTTATTTGGCATCTTTTTTTCATTATTCCTACCACCTCTGCCACTACCTCCACCACGTCCTCTAGTGTTGCCACGACTATTACCACGACCACCTCTGGAGTTACCTCGGTTACCTCTAACTCCACCACGAGTACCTCGGACTGGCAATTGGGCGGGTCTACTCAGACGTGTAGCAAGATTGGCAACTGTAGATAAGTCAGTGGCGAGTTCAATCTTCATAGGACGTCCATCCAAAGGAACGTTGTTATATTGACGAACTGCTTTTAATGCAGCATTCTTACTATCAAAAACAATATCTGCTGTTCCTAATGATCTACCAGATCTATCATAGTGAACTGTAGCAGTTTTTAAAGGTCCAAATTCATCAAAAACTTCCTGTATATCTATTGATGTGACACCAAAATCCAAATTTGATATGGCTATCTTATGCATATTGGTAGTAGATAAACCACCCCTCATTTTTTGTCTTTTAGGTTCTTCATACATATCGTAAGTCCAAGAACCATTAACATCACCTTTAGAATAAGGACTGAATCCATTTGAACGCCTGGCCATTGGTCTGCCTCTACGCATTGGACCTCCGCCACCACCGGTAGCACCATTTGATCGGAAATTCGATCCTCCACCACCGCGTCTGATACCACCACTTTTAGAGCCGCCTTGTCTTCCGCTGCCACGACGTCCACCACGAGATGTTGACCGTTTGCTTTTGATTAGTTCGTCCAAACTTAAATCCATCTTGAGTAGATGTCGGTGTATTATTGATTCACAAACAAAATGCAGGAAGTTTAGATTCGTGTGAAGAAAACTTAGTAAATGGGAACCACGCTATAAACAACAAAAACTTTAACAAAAATGGCCGCAACGCAAACAACCGCTGATCACACGAAATATCACAATGTTTAATGTTACGTTGTTAGTCGGACGGTTCCATGGTTGCCAATACTCACTATGGCGACTAGCTTGTGTACTCGCATCGGTATGTACCTCAGTGTATCCCCCTGGATTGTACATAGCTAAAATAGGTTTATTAGTTAATGTTTTTTTTAATATTTCGAAAGATTTCTCCTGTTCTTTTCCCCATATGAATGGTAAATTTTTAGATAATAAATCCGTAATTGGTCGTGCAATAACGGCAAATCCTTTAATAAATTGACGAAAAAACTAACTAGACCTATGAACCCTCGTACCGCTCTAACATTTTTCGGTGAAGGGTAGTTTTCTACTGCCAAAATTTTTCTTTTTCGGGTTCTATGTCACCACTACTTATTTCAAATCCCAAGTATTCTAACCTACGCATAAAAAATTTGCATTTTTCTAGTTTAATAGTGAGCCCTGCGTCCTTGAGTGTTTCTAATACAAGTTTTAGTTTTTTAATGCCTTCTTCCACATCCTTGCTAGGTATAATTATGTCGTCTAGATATGCTAGGGCTACCGAAAATAAAAGATTACCTAATGCTAAATTAACCATTCGCGAAAAAATTGCCGGGCAGTTTGTCGGTCCGAAGGGCATTCGCTTAAATTGATAGTGCCTATCCGGGATAATAAACGAAGTTTTTTCCCGCGTAGTAGGATCTTTTATAGGTACCTGATAATAACCATTAAACAAATCTAAACTAGTAAAAAAATAGTTACCATATAACCGATCCAGTTGGTCATCAATACGAGGTAATGGATATTTGTCCGGAACAGTCTTCTTGTTGAACTCTCTGTAATCGACGCACATTCGAATATCGCCGGTCTTCTTTTTCACCAACACGATTGGACTGGCGTATGGAGAGCTGCTATCCTCGATAATATCGGCGTCCTTTAGTTCTTCGATTAGTTCTCGTACTTTTTGTCGTTCGTGAAATGATAACTGGTATGGACGATAAACAACTGGTTGTTCATCCTTCAGGTTAAGTTTCATCTCTGCTAAATTTGTGCACCCTACTTGACGGAGATTTCGGGCGACTAATTCTTTATACTCATTTAACACAGTACATACGTCTTCGACTTGATCAGACGACAAATCACTTTTGATTTCGTCTATACGTATTGGTTCAGTATTTACTTCACGGTTAATAGCCTGTAGTTTATCTTCCGTAAATAATACACCTCTGGTAACGGTTTTACCTTTTTTTTATTGTGTAATCCACATCCGATAAATTCATTATTGGTACTGTCGCTAATCCTTGATCGTCCGTTGACACCAAACATCGCGGAACCATTTGTTGCGTCGGTCGTATACCACCTTCTATATATAAATCGGTACTACAAAAATTAGTACTAACCGAAATATGTCCTATATGGTTTTTGGGGATCACTACCGCGTCATTTGCCCACATCGGTGTTTTAGTAATTTGATTTTCAGCACTAATCGGTATAATTTCCTCAACCTTTAATTTTCCCGCTGTGCTGGTGATCATTATATGTGGTTGTTCTGTAAACGGGTGTCCCACAAGTAACGCAATTTCTTGAACGTCGTCGGGTGCGACGTTAATCAACACACACGCACTAACGCCATCGATACTGATATTTGTTTCAAAACGGCCTAGCGCCTTTACTCGTCCAAAACCATAGCCTATAAATTCATCGTGAATATTTTCATCATATTTAACTTTTAAACGGTCGACTTCACTTTTTTTCATGGCTATACACGATGCATCCATATCGACATAGGCACGTACGCAAACACCATTTATAATCGCGTCTTTGAAATATTTGTTTTGCACTACCGAAGTCCCAAGTTATAATACTGCTTGACTCTGTGGATTTTCTTTATCACTAGCCGTTCCACTTCCGTGTCCGTTCAATTTACTGTGACATTCATTTGCCTTGTGTCCCGGTTTTTAACAACAATAACACACTATAGTTAATTTTTTTGTACAATTTTTTGATAAATTTCCAGTATCTCGACATCGAAAACAAATAACCGTCGATTTCGTCGTAATATGATTATTTGACAAATGACTGTTATTTTTACTATTCACGTGTTTAATTAAATTCTTATCCGATTTTGTATTAGGATATTCGTTTTTGTCTCGTATATATTCGCTTGCGGCAATTAAATGTGGTAATAACTCAGTCGGTCGTTGGTATTTAATAAGAGGACCAAGATAGTCCCGATATCGATCATTTCCCAATCCGCGAACTAGTTACCCACTGTATAATTTCGGCGTCACTCATATTTGCACGGTTACATTTTGCGATTTTTTCATAAAAATATTCGATTATGTTCTGCCCATTTTTCCGAGAAAAGTTTTGTGCATCTAATTTTAGTTGTATCACGTCTTCTACCGTAGTTGACGGAAAATTATCTTTTAACAGTTTTACCCAATCGAACCAAGTTCGATCGGCTCGGGGTAAACTGTACCGCCAAATCTTGGCCATACCAGTAAGTTTTGCTAACGCAAAGTGTTGTACAGCCACATTGTCCCAATTATAAAGTATAGCAAATTCTTCAATTTTATCGATCCACTTATCAATCGCCATAGTCGAGTTTATCGAGTTAAATTCCGGCAAAGCGCCCGACATATCGCCTAACCAGCGACGGTGTTGTGTTACTATCTCGGTACCGCCATCAACAACATTTTCACCACCTTCAGCCATTGCCACGCAATACTCCAGCCCTGTTGTGGTTATATAATATATAAAAATTGACTGGTACACTGTAACTTCACTCCAACGAGCCACATGTCACGTATATTTGCGATTTTTCGTCGATCTAAGACGATTATAATATCGACCAGCCCCAGTTATAAATAACCTAGCCCGAAACAGCTAAGTGTTCTACGGAAATACCAACACGAGCGTTTCGTTTGCAAAAAAAAAAATTCGCGTACGGCAACAACACAATGCCACGTTACTGTCTCACCAAAATAAAACGCACTTTTTTTTTACGTTGCGTACAACAACAAAACGTAAAAAAAAAAAGTCGCGTTAACAAACCAGTCACCAACCTCGTACGACATCCAATACTCATACACACATACACACACGGAACCCCACACCTGAACTGTAAAGACTGACCTTACTGGACAAAATTATATTATCGTTTAGTAAGGCCGGGTTGTGCCCAAGTGGATGGCACTTAGCGGATGATACGTGTATTTGGTGTAGGTACGAGTGTAGAAAAATAAATCGCTGAGTTATATATTTTTATCACTTTATTCGCTAAAAAGACGGACGACAACTGACACTCCGTCGTATCGATGAAATTAACATTATACAGATAATCTTTGTATTAATCCGATTACGATCATCATATGGAAAAACCTTTTAATCGTAATCAGAGTATACTATAATAATGTATTTAGTTAATAAGATAAACATATATATATATATGTAATTCAATTTTCAATATTGCTACAATTGTTTTTTTAATTGACAATATTTATTTTTATATTATAATGATTCAATAACTGTTATTTTTTACTTATATTTCATTATTAAAACTGAATTTTTCATTCCATTAAATAAAGGTTATAATAGATAGTTATTTTAAATTTAAATAAAGTTTTTACTAAGATGTTTTATACATATAAATGTTATTTCTCTAAAAATACATTAGTATGATACGTTGTTGGCGTAGGTAATGAACATTTTTTGACGGAACATTGTCATAATCTGTTGACTATTATTACCTATTATCTCACTCGCAGTTGATTTTAATGTTAAGTAAATTATTAATATAAAGAAAATAATACCGTGTTATATTTAATTTTACGTTATGGATGACAAATGGGGTAAATGTACCGAGCCTTAAACGTATAGGTATAGTATTAAACGTCATTCATTTGATTAGACATGAAAAAAAAATATGCGTGCAACAGTGACGTAATAAAATGTTATTTTCCGTCACTAAAATACCATTCACAACGCCCAAACTACATAACTATTGCCAAAATGTACTGAAACTAAAATGAAAGACGAATATAAAATAACACTTCATATTCGAACAGTATATTTTACCTAAATTTGTACATATTTTTAATCTTTCAAAGTAATTTTGTTAGTGAATTTCGTTCTGATTGATTATGTTAATAATATATAGTGGAAAAAAACCTTGCGTAATAATTTTTTTATCCGTTCTATATAGTAGGTACTAGCCAAAAAGAAAACGGTGGCGTTCAACTTCAAACTAACTATCCAAAATGTAAACATTTATTTAAATTTAAAGTTTAGCCATGGTATATACTTATTATTTTGTTATTTGCTTTACGAATCTCAATATTGCACACAATTAATTTACTTACTTACAACTAAATGTAATATTTTCGTACCTACGATTAATATCAATTGTTCTTTAATTAAAAATTAATTAGAAAAATACTGTACCGATTTACGGCATGCTGAAAGTATAATTGTTTTTAAATGATGCATTATATGATGTTACTATATTATATTAATGAGGCGGTATTATTTAGCTTATAATCAAGAAGAAAACATTTATTACTCAAAAATTAAAAATAATAATAATAATGACAAAATGTTTTATTAATTTATGCACTTAGCAGGTTAAATTTTTGTATTCTATTAAACATATTATTTTGATTACTTTAACACCACTACATAATTTTTAATTTATTCTTTAGTTAATTTAACCATTTATTAGTAGGTGTATCTGAGTATTTCTAATTTTCCAACACTAAGCTGTGCCTATCACTAGTATATATTATGATGTATACCTACATAATCTACACATATTTATAGAAAGCTTAAAGGAGTTAACATGTTTTTCAATTATCATTCAAAACATAGTTAAGTAATGTAGACATTTGTTTCATAGTGCTAGAAGTTTAAATCAATCATTTTTATTTTGTATATTCAGCTTTTTTTTCCTTTTAAGTGCATATATTGTTGTATTTGCATTTTAAGTACATATTTTACTTATTTCATCAAAAACAAAATTTAAAAAAATATGTGACACAGAAAATAATATTTTATACGTACCACTGTACAATATTTAATATTAATTTTCTAGGGATTGAAAAAAGTTGATTAAAATAATTAAATAATCTATTTATTGTGTGTTTTCCCAATTTGTGTTGTGAAAAGCATGAAATCCGTTGATAAAAAATACGCCGAATACGGTCAGTTGATGTCAATTCGTCTGTTGATATCGTATGTATTTTCGTCAGTTGGTAAAATATTCTTAATTAGGTACACTTTTTACTGTGAAAATTAAATTAAAAATGCTTTATTTAATATTAAATAAATTCGTAATTTTTAGTTTTTAATGAAAAATAAAATATTTTTTAGAACATATAATAGCAGCTTTGCATTTTTTTAGAGCATATGTGATAATTTTTAAGGGCATAAATGTATGAATATTTTAAGGTTTATTAGAGAATTAAGTGTTTAGCCATACTCATATTAAGAGTAGATGTTAGACGATCTAATGAAGCACTGCAGAGAAAATATTTCCACTATTCGTTATCGCAGTTAGTCCTAAATGGAAAGAGAACTTGATGGGTAATGGGTATAGAAGAAACTAAAAAGGTATTTAATGTTAATGTTAAATGCCTGAATATTTTAATTCACATCACACTTATTGCACGCATTATATTCATTTTATATAGATTGATTGTAAATTAACAAATTTAAAATAATAAAACTAGGTTCTGAGCATAGCAAGGTTCATATTTCATATTATATTGTTTGATTATGTAAAAAAATGAGTTTTCATGTCATTTGGGCAATGCAATAGAATAATATTCTAAAAGGAAAATTAAGTTCTTACAAATGTTACATGTAGAGTAAAATATGTTGAAAAATTGTGTAAGTGTTGAACACTCCTGTCACTCCTTCAGATTTGTTATTTTGAATGCTATGATTTATTAATTATTATAATTTATAAATAATATTTGTATATTTATACATATAGTAACTTCTGAGGTATGATTATATAAAGGAAACGATTATATTTGATATTCGATTTAGGGTTTGATAAACCAATCAAACGAATAGTATTTATTTTAAAATATATAGAAATTAACTACTAGTGTTTTAGTGTTAGGTACGTAAATGTGTTATTTATGTGCAGCATACAACTAAGTATGAAAGTAATACAAGTCATAGGTATAGGTAGTTACACATGAAAATTGTATTTGTATCCTAGATTATTTTAATTTTATATATTTATATTATTATTTATTACAAATAACATTTTAAGGATAAAATATATTATACAAATTATACAATCATAGAATCATAACATTTGCAATTTAAAAATCTTAAACGAAAATTATCATTCTATAGGAATTAAAACATTTAAAAAGCTTACAATATTAGTTATATACAATACAATAATTATTTTTTTGGAATGATTTTTGTGTATTATAAACGTTATTTTATACACTGTTATTCCTCTCTATATTTTCTTTCAAATTCTATTAGTTGGTTAATAAATCCTGTATTTGGATTTATACAAGGTCTGCATTTAGATACGTGACGATATGCATTATTCATGGTCATACCACGATATTTGATCAAGTATGCAATGCAAAAAGCAGCTGATCTACTCACTCCAGCTGCACAATGTATTATTGTTGTACCTCCAGAAATATATTCCTACAACAAATTAAAACACATAGGATGTATTGTTAATAAATTATTAATATAGGTAATATTATTCATGTTTTTCATAATTTTGGCATTAAAAATATTTTTTTAATATTGTACATTATAACTGTTGGAATTAAAGAGTATAATATTTTAAAATAGTTTTGTATTTTAGACATCTCGTGGTCTGTCAAATAAGTAAAAACGGAAATAGAATCTTTTGATTCTCACGATTACAGCTTTAAAATCATATTATTATACATTTATCTGTAATATGTTGTTTACTTTTAAATTAAGCCGACATACGAGTATTACCTGTCCATTATTTCAAGGAAATTTATAAATACACCCAATGTTTGTTTTTTACAAATCACAGTCCTATAAATATCTATCTCTTAACTTTCATTTTTTTACAGTTTCTGGCAGAAACTTTTCAAAATACCGTTGACAGCCATTTTTGTTTTTATCTGACAACAACTTATTTTCCGGTTTTCAGTGCGTTTTCTTTCATGCTCGTTTGACGGACCAAAGGAATTGCATACCGGGATGGGCGCCAAGCGATTAATCCTACGTATTTCCTGGCCTATATTCAATACTCGCAAATGTATCACATATGTGTACATATTTTTGTTTATGTATAATGTATATAACGGTTTGGGTAATTTTGATAATTTACATAACATTTTAATTAAACACCTGTTTCAGTGTTTGAATAAATATTTGTATAAATATGATAACTCATAGTTAGATAACATTTTGCCTTATGATAATTGATATAACGTTTCTAAAATACTAACTTATAAAATTAATTATAGTTTTAGTTTGTTATTTTGTCCAATATCTTTTTACATAAAAATAATTTAAGTATTTATTGACAGTTTATTATTTAGATAGAAACAATAAATAGTATTAAATTTTATGTACCCGTGTTATTTTATATTAATAAATTATACTAGGTATAATCAAGTGTCAAATAAAAATAATGTTTATTCCTTTTTGAAAATTAGATGAACTTCATTTTTGAAATAAATACATTTTCTTGATCATATAAATCGTATAAAGACATAAAGTATTATAATGCTTATAAAATTTACGTTGTTGAAATATTGTCAACTTATTTTAATAATATAGTAGAATGTTATTATCAAAACAATAAATTTTTTTCCATTAAATTGAAAGTTAACAAATTCACAATCTTATTTTATGTCAAGATTTTTGACACATGACTTAGTCGCTTGGATAATTGGATGTCGTAGTATAGCACTAAAAAATGTTTATTCATCAGTACATTAATATACTCTTATTAATATGACGTCGGGCTGGAACCCCATTCGGCATTCATATTTCCAAATGTTTATATTCTATTTTTAGATTTGTACATAATCAAATATTTTTTTATAAGAAATTTTTCGTTCCCATAAACTTGAAAAATATATGTATGTACCTAGCTAATAAAAATGTGTATAAAACAATCCTATAATAATTTTAAGCTTTTTTGATATAATAAATATTATTCATTATCTATAACGTATTAACTATTGTATAGGTATTTGTATGTATTATAACGTGCGATAAATAATTTTATTTTACATTTATTAATACTGTACATATATAAATATAAGTTATAACCTAGGTACTTCCCTATAAAAATTAAAACTATTGACTTAACGTAGGTTTATAGAAAACGAATATTGATTGGTTTCAGGTGGTGTTTCGGTCTGAACAGTTGAAAATAGCATCATCGATATGAATATCTGTTAAGTAACAACTTGTATCAAAGTGCCTCGTAATATAATAGGTATATACCTGGTGTATGAGATCCGTAACCGTGTCCATGTGTGGTCCGAGGTCGGTAACTGCGGTGTCCGTCACTGGTACCTTATGGTACCTGTGCACGGTATCCGGTAGCGGCGTGTCGGGAAGCTCGCCGGCACAATTGATCAGACACGTTGGCCGAAGCGCGGCTACCGTTTCTTTATCCGTGTAAATGGACAGAGCGCCACAGAGAGCCAGTCCGGGACAAATAGGCGACACGCTAAATCTGTGTAGGTAAAAACATATAATTAATTTATAATATCATTCGATTTGATAATCTAAAAATCTAAAAAATATTTGGGTAAATAAATTAGGTTTTTTTTTTAATTTTTTAAATAAATATTTATATTTTTTGGCGGGAAACATTTCTCGGTATAATTTGTCATCATAATATTATTAAGTACTCACAAGTCTGATCTATCAAGAACGATGGTGGACCCACCATTGACAGCGACCCTGTTATTGCGTCGGTCGTGCGGCAAATCCGCGGATCGCGAAGAATACCTGCTCGGTAGTATTGCGGTGCTAGCCATGATATATCAGCAGTCGGCTGTTTCGAGAATGCGGATGGACACGAGCTTTTATAACACACTCCTTCGGTACGTCGCGCGCGACGCCGTGCAGTGGTCGACGACCGCCGCGCGCTCGAGCGGACCAATGCGCCGCCCAGGTTGTTGATGTTCTTCTTGTAATAATAATAATAATTATTATTGTTATTTTAGATCTTTGTTTTTGTTATTCGACCGACTGGCGACTTGTAAGTTGTAACCAACAGTCACCACTGTTACGTTCACTTAATGTACATGTTATATCGTAATTCATTATCATATTATTATTACTACTATTATTACATGGACCTGCGTCCTGCACCGATAACTTTGACCCTGTCATGTGGTGTTCGTAGAGGAACTAGGAAGTAAAATAGGTATTGCAACATTTCCGTTGCGTGTTATTGTTATGCATATTGTGGAGGGTTAAATATTTTTATTTTAAATTTTGAGTACAGTTTCTGTGTATTCTGGCTTCCAAGTATATTATGATACAGCACAAAAATGTAATACATTTTATTTCATTTTAATTCATTATTTTTACAGTATACAATTTTACGATTTATTTTGTATAATTAATTCCAAATTTCAACATTAACTACTGTATTTAAGTAATGAAGGCATCTAATGATGAACGATAAAAGCGACATTATATTTGTCTTATAGTTATATCGTTATAATATTTTTACTATTCTTTGAATTTTTTTAAATGATAAGAGGCACCAATATTGGTACCTATTTATTTGCATTCAACAAAATTTAGGATTTGAATTTTTAAAGTCGAGAACAAGTTGAATTGCGCCTGTAAAGTATACATGTGAGACGTAATAACTAATAAACCCATGAGAAACAGCAATAAAGTAATTGTATGTAAATTTTCAAGGTTTCAACAATAACTTATATTACAAGCAGTTTCGTTGTTTTAAAATTAATTTTAGTTTGAATATACAAATATATTAAATAACAGTACGATCGAATATACTATTAAATTTATTTTTAATTTTGGTATTGGAACTCAGTCCAACCGTCTATCATATTTTCAAATATGTCTGTTTCAAAATAACTTATAATAATACAACAATATGTAAATTCGTAACGCCCAGAGTTGTTATTTTTACTATATTGTTTTTCATTGTTTTTTTTGGGTTGACGTTTCATAATTCCGAGAAATAAATTTTAAAATCTATCTAAAAAATAAACGAAATTATCTTTGGCTAAGACAATACAATGTTTGAATATGATCATTATTATGACATCTGTGATCCACATAGTCGGAATAAGCTCTGTAAGTCCTGTGTTTATTAAATATGATTATAATTATTATAAAATATTGCTTGGCGCAAGCGTCATTAGTGCAGTTTTTTTTTATATAGGTGTAGTCGCGTTAAATTCCAAACGTCTCAACATCACGGAGATCATAACGCGGTTAAAATGTCTTGTATATTTATATAAAGATTGTATAACTATTTAGGTTACTGGATTTTGGAAAGGAATGTTTCGTGACGATCGCCGTGAATGGAATTCGTCGCGCGGGGGAGAGCCGCGACGTGAGCAGATGA
This sequence comes from Melanaphis sacchari, assembly GCF_002803265.2. NCBI lineage: Eukaryota > Metazoa > Arthropoda > Insecta > Hemiptera > Aphididae > Melanaphis > Melanaphis sacchari. The sequence goes on along the minus strand of NW_020270469.1, from coordinate 5,151,697 downwards.
GGTCTCGGGAGCTTTAATATTGCGCGGCGGCGTTCAACACTATATAATACGAATGCAATGTGTATGGTATATCTGTATATACGCGGAATCCACAGACGGTGCGGTGGCGGTGCAATAGGTGTTTCGTATTTTTGGCGCGATTCACACGGCCGCTACCTCTATTGCCGCCGACGCCGCGAGGCCGCAAAGAATGTGTCGACAAAAATAGAGCGCCGCGTTCTCCCCCGTTTGTCCGTGCGGCCTCGTCCGACCCCGAATTGTTTGCATATTTTCCGCATGACATGTTCTTGTTTACCAAAGTTGACCCCGTAAGCTCCATTCCCACCGTTATTCGCATGCTCCGTTCATCGAGTATGTATAAGCAAAACTCGCGGTTTCCTTCCGAATAATATAAAAAACAAAATGCACATGATCATCCAATCTGACTGACTCATGTTTTTGTATTTATGTAACGCTACTAGGTTTATCTGTTATACGTTCTGTTTGAATCCATAACTCTATCGGATAATCGCAGCTTACAAGTCACAGCGTACACCCACGTAGCTCTGTATTTTGTATCTATTTGTGTATTAAATAAATAGGTAGGCAAGTATACTGTATACATTATAAATTAATTTATTGGATTAAAAAATAGTATTCGATGCGACGAGAATTATAAGACAATAAAAGTAATCTATTATCCAAATATATTTTTAATAATATAATACATTTTAATGAATCAAAAATTTTGTTTTAAAACTAAACTCAAAAAAACCAATATGCACGTTTTGTCTTATGTGTATTTAATATTACACGAATGAGTAATGACAGAATCTTTATACGTTGTCATTTATCTATTAGAATATTTGTTGTTTCAATTTAGATTTCAGTTGCAGAAGCAAACTTTACTAGCTAACGGCTACCGCCAATATTAAAAGCGTCTCAAATATGGCAACTGATATAAGACATTAATGCATAACAATATTAAAAATATATAAAGTTGTAGCATCACAAAACAATGGTATAGTGAATTAATATATATTATTTTAATTTTTTATTAAATTTTAAATATGCATGTTTAATGTACAGTATATTTTATGACTTTATAAGTCCATATATTTACGGTTCAATAAAATATAAAAAGGAAACTAAAATATTTTGTTTATAATATCTGTTCGAATTGAGGTTATTATTTTTAATAGGATTTGAACCTTTTAGTGTACTGCATTTTTGTACTTAATTGTATTTATGTTATATATTGGATAATAATTTTCTACTTGTAAATCTAGAATAGAAATCATCAGAAATTTAGAATATTTGTGTAGATTATCAATCTATTATAATTATGTATAGGGCTAAAAATGTAAATAGGGATTGTAATCGATAAGATTTTTATACGTAACGAGTTTCGGTTATAAGTAAGGATATTATTATTTGGATATAGGTTTTTATTTTATTTTTGTTTTAAATATAATTATTGTTACAAATTTCATGTATATTTAAGATTTTGGTTATCAACAGCGTAGTAACACCTCATTTATATAGAGATTTTATTAAACAATAGTTCGGTTTTGGTATATATGAATACTTTAGCTAACAGATACTGTACTTCTCTCCAATAAGTGCAAATATAAATATGATGCCTCGGGGTGCTTAGCTTCTTTAGTAGTATCTCCAGTGTTGTTAAAATGTGTTTTATTTAGTTTAGGATATACATTTTCAGGATCATTGAATAATAATTCATAAGTATTAAGTACCTACTTACAATCTATGAAGTATAAATTAAATATAAATACTACCTTTATGATAAATGTTCAACTATATAATAAATAGATTTTATTTGTTTCAGATTTATTTCAATTATTATTATAATGTGATAATTAAATAAAAATATTGAATATGCAATTTATAAATTCTTTATACATACTAAAAAATAATAATGCTATGTAATGTATATCTATTATTATGGGGGTGCAACAGTAAATACCTTTTGGATATGCGTAGCTTATCTTAGAATTTTATTATTCTAAGTAAATATGAGATCAAAAAACAAACAATCGTTTCAATCAGTAGTAAAAACAAGCGAAATTTCCAAAGAGTTAATCAATTTTATAAATTTAGTTTTAATTTGGTTGGAAAAAGTCATAAGAAATAAAGTATCAAAAAAATATTATGTATCTCTTGTGTATTATTTGAGAAGGCTTGTTAAAATATTTGGAAGACTTATAAATTGTAATTATAATTACTTTATTTTTGCCACTGATTACAAATTACAACATAATATTTCAAATGTACATTTATGTTTATTTTTGTTAACCTTGTATATACAGTATATTTTTAATGAAAATTGATGGGAAAATTTTAGATATTTATGTATTTCTAAAAAAACATTGTAGCTATACACTTTTTTTGTAGATAGATGACTTTGGTAATACCCTTATAATAATAGTAAAAAAAAAAAATGTTATTGCTTCAATTGAAAAAACTATTTTCTCTTGGTTATTGAGTAGCTCATTGTAGCGATTGAATTACGAGTAAATATCAGTTCAATGATATGTCACGATAAAAAAACAATTCTTAGAGAAGACGATTTGTTAGCCTATACCTTGTTATAGTTAACAATAAAATTCAAAATTTTGATTAATTTCGTCAATATTTAAAATTTAAACCTTCATAAAAATAAATAAGTCAAGCTATATTGACCATTTATTTTAAATTTTCATGAGAAAAATTTATGAGAAATCCTGTACTAAATTTTCATATTTATAAGTATAAACTATAATAATTTAAAGTTAAACGAATTTTCAATTCTTAAACAAAAATGTTATCACAAATAAGTTAACCATAAAAAGTCGAAAATCAAGCTTTTTAGCTCTCATTTCTAAAATTATATCTTGTGTTGAAAATGCATATGTATGAATATTTGTTGAAAATATTGAAAATTTCAAGTTTTTAAGATTAATCTTTTTTGAATTATTGCTAACAATAAAATTAATTTTGTTAAAAACTAATTTTGCGTGAAAATGCCTGTTTTTCCCGAATAGTTTGAAAAGTATTGAAAAATGTCTTCTTTTAAATAATCAAACTACAAAGTTAATGTAATTTACTATTAGAATACTCTTTAAAAATTGAAAATTGAAGCATTTTATAGCTATAAAAATGTTTTTAAACACAAACAATTTTCATCATTTAATAACGTTTAAAACCAATATACGAGATTTATCTTTCCGTTCAGAATCTAAAATTAGTATAAAAAAAAGTATACAGTTCATTTTGAATATATACAATATACATTATACATACACATAGGAAGTAGCTAAAAAATTCAGATTCAGAGCAGCTTTTAAATTACACACATGGTACACATTTAAATTTAGTTAAAAACAAATAATATTCTTCAATTATTTTGTTTCTTAAACAAACACAAGATCTTTGAATTAATTTGTTAAAATAATACACTTTTATTTAATTATATTTTTGTAACTAAAACCATCTTTATCATATTTTATTTATTTAGATTTAATTCATTAAAAAAACAATATATTATTCCTATGACAACTTGGTTTATTAAAAATTATTTATTTTTTTGACATTTTATATAATAAAGCGAGTATGATGAAATATTGGCATTTTAAAATATATTTTATTATTAAATTTATACATTTTATATAAATATAAAGTTTAGATACATAGTATAAAATATTAATGATACATTACAAATATGAATTTTCGTTCTAAAACATTTTATTTCAATTAACTAGATGAGGTCTGTGATTGTTTGATAATAATGATAATTAATGACAATATTTCTTATTGGAATATAGTGTGTATATAAATCTGAGATTATTACGCGTGCTCCAAAGTTTTCGATGTACTACCAATGTTTTTTATTTTTTATTTTTTATTATTTTATCAATTCTTAAATTAAAGTTATATTATATTTATTAATGTTACTAATTTGTAAGTCAACGCCGTCATACCGTAAAACAATGTATGAGTAACTAGGTTTATGGTAAAACCAATACCTCCTACATTCTTATACCGCTCAGAACCTAAAAAATTGTATGAAAATACTTATATTAAATAATAACTTTATATAGTTATATTTATTATTTAAGTATAATTGTATAAATAGTTACACCTTCCGGCAATACCTCTATGGTGTTATTTTGATTTTAAATTTCTTAATTTTAAATCTTTCATACAATTGTATGTTTCTGTTTATTCATCATAGTCAACACTTATTATATGTGACTGGGATATTCACTACTCATGTGGCGCCTTTATTCTGTGATATTCTTGCCAACAATTTTATTAATGTGATTCAAGTTTTCAAAAAATGGGCGGTATTACATATTAATCACTCAGTTGCAACTTATATTTATTACATATACTTCAAAATTTGTTGTAATCATAATTCAAAATTTTATTCTAATAATAATTAAACAAAATAAAGGTAGTGTGCAAACATTTACAATTTTATATTTTAAACAATGCTGTATATAGTAGTATATAGTAATATAATATTGTACTTTTATGAATAAAACTAATTTTGCTCAATTAAACTGTATTAATATTATGTATTGTGAGAATCTGACATACATATTGATCTTAGTAAAAATACTAATTAATAGTTTTTTGTACATCATATTTATTTATAGTTAATATTTTTATATATATTCATATATTATAATTATCAATTATACTTTTTTTCGAGATTCGTTATAATTTATAAATATTTTTTTATTTTTTTTTTTATTTTTAAACAAGAAATATACAATCTGTACCCTTGGGCACAATAAGAATATGTGATATAATATTTTATTTGACATGAAAACGTGAGGGAAGAAGCCATCCAGTGAAGGCACTTCCAATTTGTTTATTAATAATTTTTTATTTTATTTTTTTTTATTTTTATATTTTTTATTTATTCATTTAGTAAATCTTGACATCATTTTTTATAAATATAGAATTTTAATTGTAATTAAAGTATAGATTAGAAACAGAATATTAATTTATGTTCAATAAGAATTAAGAGTGTCTTAATAAATTTTGCTTATAAAATACCATACACACAGTTTATGATCTAAATTAGTAATTTCTATAATGTTTTGTCGTAACAATCTATAAAATAAAAAACCAAGTAACTACCTATGAAAATACTTACTTCATTGCACATACATGTTTATTTTTGTTTTTATTTTTCTAAGATACAATATGCATACCAATTTTACGTTTGTTTAAATTTCAGCCATTATATATTAAGCAATAAAATTAGATACAAATTGTACTGATTCCGGATCAACAAGAACCTAAAAAATGGTATAGTTTATTGAGTCCATCATACTATTAATACTCATGGAAAGTTTCATAATGTTAAAATTAAATATATTTTTTAATTTTTTTATTTTTTTGTAAAAAGTTTTTTACATTACCTACCTAATATGTATATAATAACTAAAAAATAATAGTGTAGCTGGTCTACTATATAGGCTTTATTATTAAGAAATGTAATGTATGACATAAATGTCTCCATCCACTAACCAATGAAAATGTTTTAATCCAATTAACACATAATTTGCACAACAATTCATAATATTTAAATAAAACAAAATATGTTGAAAATATTAATGTATATTTTAATATAATAAATAATATTTTTTAAGTTTCTATGATAATTTTAAGATATTATCTTATGATCTCTCTATAATAAAATAACAAAAATTGTTTGAGGATAAAAAAAAAATATTAAAAATTAGTCGCGTACCTACGCTAACCTTTTTCTTATTAATTCTATAATAAGAAAAATTTATTAAGAATCTTGTATTAAATTTTCAAGCTTAAGGTATTAAAATTATAAATTTAACTACTTAACACAACAAATTATTATTTTAATTTTGTATTTTAACCACAAAATTTTAAATGTTGAATTATTAAGTGCTCCAGTTTTTGACATTATAATTATTACTTTTAAATTCACAAACGTTTTTAATGTTTTTTAAATCAGTATAAATTACATGAAACTGACAGAGTTAATTAGTTTTATTTAGTGTTTTATGGTTTTTGAGTGAAGTAATAAAATATTAGAATAAAGTATTTATTAATAAACTTTTAAACTAGTAAATAATTGTATATAGCTGCGTTGGTCTACTTAGTACTTTTCAAAAATTGACAAAATTTAATTGAAATTTATTTTTATAGATTTTATCTACAACAAACGTAAAACCTGAAAAAAGTATAGTTTTAGTACTATCTACTAGATGTTTAAAAATAATTTAAAATGTGTAGGTGTTTTAATGCGCATCTGAAGTACTTTAGCAATGATAAAAGTGCATTACGCTTTTTTTCATTGTGCGCTTATATTTTACTACATTTATTTTTGTATGGTGACCAAAAAGATTAAGAGTAGGTCATTATAAAATAAAATTTTAAATATATACTCCCTTAAACACGGATATTAACTCATAAGAAGTCGTAAAAAAAGTGTCAAACGTTTTACTTTTTGAAAAACAAAATATTTTATTTATTTTTCATTATCAAAAGATTATTGCTAAAATTATTTTTATAATAATGACATTTTCACAGATTACAAAAACTAAAAATTAATTTTTGTTATTTCATTAATTTAAATAGGTACTTTATTAAAACAAAGTAAAATATAATATTTTCCTAAATAATATTGTTAATAATATAATTCTTATATAGGTACCTATATAAAAGAACAGACTTTTTTTATGTTCCTATTTTGTGACTACACTATTTAACATTTTTCAAATTTTTTTTTTTTACAGAGTTGTTTAAAATATCTTCCTGAGTATTACCACGTCGCTCGATTTTTTATTTTTTTTCCTGAGAGGAGCGGAAAAGGTAATTGTATTTTTATCCATTTTTTTTATATAAAACTAATTGGACTTTTTTATGTCCCCGTTTTGTGACAACATTATTTAACATTTTTCCAATTTTTTTTCACATGATTATACCAAATACTCATACGAGTAATCTATTATTCACAATTTAATTTTATTCGTTATTACCGTCATTTTAAGAAAACACAAACAACACATAGGCGAAGCCGGGTAATTCAGCTAGTGTTAATATAATATTATTTATAGTAATAAGTAAATCGTCGTATTAATATCGATAACTATCTGTTTTAGTCAAATTAAGTGACTATAGAAGCGCTACAGAAACAAATATTATTCCAGTCAACTCTTAATTTCTTAAACTATTTATCAACGATTTCGGCCTTGAACATTGAAAATTTTTGGTCATACTTTTTTTCTTTAAATGGTATAAGAGCGTTTACGGGCATTGCATTGAAAGATAATGGCTGCTGTTAGCGTTGGTGTAAGCACGTGTCGACTAAAAAAACAAAAAAAAGGTATAAAATTGTATCATGCTTTTGGATCAAATCCAAAGCGGTGTGATTGTCGGTGACAACGATAATAGCATACACTCAGACAGAAATGTATTCCCGTGAAATAATAAATCTACATCGGTTGGCGGCCAACAAGGGGATGGTTTATTTGGCTCTAGTCAACCGTGACAGTAATTTTACGCTAAAGGTGCAGTGCAGTATTTGTATGTAAGAAAGTACATAATAATAAAATGTAGCCAATGTAGGTATATAAGTAGGTATGTCTAATGTATTTATTTATATTATTTGTTTAATATCTTTTAATACTATAATAATGATATTTAATTAACAGTTTTAACTATATTACTTCACTATCCACACAGAAATTTGAAAATATTAATATTTTCATAATATTTAAATTAGGCTATACTGCAAATATTTATTTTAAAATATTATACAGTTATTTTGAAAATATTTAAACCCAAATATAAACAAAACATTTTAAAATTGTTATATACCAAATATTATACACCAATATCCCATCCTATGTTTTGGAAATATTTGATTTCAAATTATTTCAACCTATATATATATATATATATATATACATATATATATAATGTATAATAATATAGTCAAAACTGAAAACATAATACCTATATATAATAATACATTATTCCATAGGTGTGAGTACGGGTTAGTGCAAGGTATGCAACGATTGCTTAGTCTGCATCTCTGCGGCTTCATTTGAAGGGTCCATAAATGTTGGCTGTAGCCCATAAGCGCAAAATATGACCCAAACGCAACCCAAAAGCGCAAAAATAAATATCCCATAAGCGCAAAAAAAAATAATACCTTTTTAATAACCCATAAGCGCAAATCAATTTTTTAAAAAAAGTGTATTTAATTAAAATCGTAGTTATTATTAATATTTATATAAGCATTAACTGTGATATTAAAATCAGTAAAATATAAAAAATACAATTTTGAATATTTTTTAAATTGGTTAAACAAATATACGCACACGTAACACGATGGTAGCATAGGCACCTACTGATATAGGTGAATATCTGGTATATACGATTTAAAACACTCGAATTACAATTAAAAATAAAACGTCTCAATAAGTCATATAGAACATAATATCTATATAGGTACCTATGTAGTTGCAAAGCTATATAGTTATCAAAAATCCTATTTAATGTAACTTATACTGTATACACCATTATATTATATTGTATATTATAGTTATCTTAAATGATTATCAACTGTCATCGTAATGTGTTACGATAAGATACTGCCAAATGTAATAATTGTCGCGATGCGTTGCTTCAATCTGTCGTGGAACGGGTATAAGCCATAAGGCCACGCGTAAATATATGGAAAGCGTCGAGCGTCGCGCGTCGCGCGTTAGGTTAGTAAAATATTGTATCTAGTAATACAATTTATTTTTGCGCTTTTATCCCACTACCAAGGTACAAAAGCGCAAATTAATTTTGCGCTTTTGGGTTATCGAAAAAAAAGGTCGATTTGCGCTTTCGGGTTTCACCGATAAATGTTATATCATATTTTCAATAATATTAAAAAAATACATAATAAAAATATTTATTTTTTTTAGTTTTCTTGCTACCTATGGGATAATTTAAAATATTAAAAAATAATCTATCAAAATAATTTAAAAAATATATAACTAATATAAGGAAATAATTGTTTTTTTCTGATTAAAAGAAATCCAAGTTGAAGTTTTGCCTATAGGGAAATTAAAAATTTAATCAAATATTATTTTAAATGTATACTAAATTTATTAAAAATAAAAACAATTTTACTGCATTTTTTGTGCATTACTTAGAATTTTTAGGGTATTAAAGCATTTTTAAGAGCTTTATAGGGCATTACATTCCCAGCCCTATTTATAAATATTATTTGATACAGTGGGAAAACCTCAATTAATGTTTTATCGAAATATTAACCTCCAGCGCTAATCGTTCACATCCTGCGATAGTTAAAAATAGTCACCGTCTTGTGTCCATCAGACGTCAGCCGTCTACACTCTATATAGTTCTATACACTATATCCTATACGCGCGTGTGCGCGTCAATCCTTTTTTCCTACAAAAATATAAATTTTAATATTTTATTATTTATGTTATCTCGCCTCGGTTGAAACTCCAGATATATATTATGTACATAATGCGTTCTTTTGGTTTTTTTTATCATTGAATATACCGTTTTAATTTTTATTACGAGTGAATTAATTTTGCGTCCAGCGTACCATCGGTCAACACGTTATTCTGAAAGACCCAACAAAAATCACTTTTTCAAATTCTGAAGCCCCTATAAAAAATTCAGGATCACCCCAAAAAAAAAAAAAAATGAAAAATAGAATTTTACACTTTGAAATTTCCAATAATTTCCAATAAATATTCTTTAACGATAAAAAATAGCAAAAAAATAAAAACAAAATATTTTGAAATAAGTATTCATTATCAATAACAAAAATATATTTCAGTAACGCGTTTATAACTTTCAAGATAATAATTAGTATTTGAGTTAAAAATCTTAAATCACCTAGTGTAGTATAATGCATTAAAAATCTAATTCAATTTTTCTAAAACTCAATTTCTTTACTTTTATACTCAAAGTTTAGAACAAAAATGTGGAGTTAATAATCTTAAAAAGTAACGTTTTATTTTCGTTGGAAAACACATAAATTAAAATTCTAAAAGAAAACAATTTTAAAGATTCGTAAAATTGTTCATACAATGGTATTTTTATCTCAATAGGATGCATATACATTACATAATATATACCTTAATAGTCATTATTATCAATTTTATGAAATTAATAAGATTTTTTTCGCATCATTTATATAATATGTATAACTGCAGATCTGAATGTATTTTATGAAAAAATAAAAAGTATATAGGTACTATGGTCTGTTTAAAACTTTTCTCATAATTTGAACATTCACGTATATAAACTATTTACTAATATTTCTAAGAAAATGTATAGAAGACAATATTTTAATTATTCAATGAAATTTTTTTTAAATTGTATCTATTTAATCACAAGTTGGGTTTTAATAATCATATTTTGAATTTCTTTATTAAATATCCGAGATAATTATTATTACCATATATTTAAACAATTCAAATATTTATGATATTCATATTATCTGCTACTTCTTTTTTATTTTTTATTACTCACAATCTTTTAATATTTTTATATTGAGAACTAAATAAAACACGATGTTTATATAAGTACAGTAAAATTCCTTGAAAATAACTCAAACATGCAAATTGTATTAAGATTGCATATACAAAGCGCCGTTTTAAATAAACATATTTATTGTATTAATACATATAACATAATATAATCTATCATAAATAATAAATAATGTATTATAATGAGACAATAAAATTTGAATTGAATTATTAAATCATAGTATGATGCATTTTACAAAAACATTTCAACAGGTGCAGTTAATTCTAAAAGAAAAGGTTTGACTGTGCTTCACACTGACTCAGATAAAGGTTTCTTTTCTGGTGGCTTACTGTATTTTGAATCCAGTAAAAACACAAAGAAATATCATGTAACGAACAGTGACAACTTCAACAATTGGTTTAAACGCATTTTACCAAAACATGAAAGAAACTCAGTCATTGTAATGGACACTGTGCCTTACAATTCTAATAAGTTAGAAGAACCTCCTTCATCCACACAGAAGAAGCAAGACATTGTTGACTGGTTTCAATCAAATGGGGAAACATTTGATAGGTCAATACCGAAACTCATGCTGTTAGAACATGTAAGGCAAATTAAATCAAAATTTAGCACATTTTTCATTGATTCCATTGCTCAGAATGCAGGTCATAACATATGACGTTTACCTCTGTTCCACTATGAATTTAATCCCATTGAATTGGTCTGACCAACAGTTAAGCAGTTAGTTACACAGAACAATACAACATACAAAATACCTGATGTCAGAAATCTTCTAAATGAGTTAAGTACACATATAACACCATAACATTGATCTAATTTCATTCAATGTTAATTTTTTATCAAAGAAGAGGATTACTTTTGGGAGGTCGATGAAATAATGGATAAAATTATTAATAACATGAAACCATACTTAGAGACCTATATAATTATGATTGATTGAAATAGAGACTGATGCCTAAAATTAAATATTTTAACTTATCAAAATATATTTATTTATTTTTAAATTAAATGACAAGAAGACAATAAACAGTTTGAAATTAGTTAAATACAGTATCAATAAAGTGTAATGCATTAATATATCACGCAAATATCATAACAATAAGACTACAAAAAAAATCATGAATATGATCAAATGAGAGAGATTACTTAAATAGGAATTTAAATTGAAGACCAATTCATAAGATTGATAAAATGAAAAACTTTAAGTGCTCTACAAACAATTATGTCAATGTGATGACTAGGGAACAGATTTATATGTAATAAAAACACAGTAATAGGTATATAAATATGGAGGTATAATTTATTAAATATGTGCTAAAAATATTAAAATATTTATACGGGGAAAAAATTAACTAAAAAAAATACATTAAATAAAATTATTAAATATTAAATGTCACCTATTAGGTCTCAAAATATTTTTAAAATGGCTAAATAATCGTTTCACATCAACCAATGTAATTGGAGCATATTTGAAGTACATAATATCTGAAGGCGATAATTCAAATTTTTAGAAGGGTGTATGCCACTCATTATGTCATTAATTATTTTAAAATCAATATAGCCTGGATTTTTTTTTTCGACAATATACCTATAAATAGCTGTTTAATTTCACTATAATAAAATATTTTTAAAAATATTTACAATTTAGTGAAATATGTAAAAATATGTAATTATACCAAAATATATAAAATAAAACTAGCATCATTTTAATAAGAATGATTTAAATTTTAAACATTTCTTATCGATTCTTAAATATCTTGTTTTGATAAAAATATAAATTTACATATGAATCTGTTCCCTAGTGATGACTAACAAAAAAATCAGGGGAATTATAGATCCTTGAATCTTTAATAAAAAAAACAAGAGTACGTAACTAGACTTATGAAAGAAAATAAAAATGTTTTAATCCTGGATATAAAATCATTACCCCCATACTATTCTTCAAATTATTTTAAACTTGTATAATTGGTATGAACCAATTCAAAGATTTATTATATTATGGTTTTAAGTTTGAAAAACTATAAAGATTTTGCTCAGTTACAAAACTTAAAAATGTAATACAAGATTCTTCATAAGTTGTTATTAGTGAAATCAAAAAAAAAAATTATACATTCTCCAAAACAATTTTTACTAGTAATTAAAGTTAAAATTTTAACAAAATTCTCATCAGAGTTAAAGTTCTTATCTGATAAACTAAAACTCGTAGTAATTTTATTTTCTCCTTAACCTTATATTAGATTACATTTACCATTACCAAAATTAATTACATTAAAACAATTAACAATTATTTTTATCATTAAACAGTCAACAGAGCAAACTACAGAACTGCAATTCACCACATCAGGATCTAGAGGCCACATACTCCTCTGAGTAAATAGGTAAATATTTAAAACAAAGTATAAAATGAAATAGATAATATAATAATGAAAAACCAATAGGTATTATACAAAACAATGTTAACTAAAATATTATTGCAATCTTTTCATAAATTAATAATTTAAAAGTAAAAAATAAAAATATATTTATCAACATTTTTTAATACAATTTAACAAGAATATATATATATATCACATATAAAATTTAACTTTAGTGAATAATTTATAAACATAGTTTTAATAAAGGTTTAGTAGTTGATTTTTTAAAATAAAATGCATACATTACAATTATATTATATAAAGTGAATAACAAAAATAATTGGAACAATTATCTTCTATAAATGCAATGATTAAATTTAAATTTGTTTGGTTTTATTTAGGTAAACACAATGTGCATTAATAATATTTACTGAGTAGTATTACTAACTACTGTTATACTGGTCAAAGATAATCCAAAATAATTTTTACACATTTTGGCAAACATTCTATTAGAACGTAAATTATTATTAATTTAAATGAGCAAAATTAGAAACGTATACATAATTTATATATGTATGTGTATTGGTCACTTGTCTGGTGCCTCTATTAAACCACTTGGAATTGTGTCTGTGATTTGTTAGCAGGTTTTTATTTTTAATTTATTAATAAATAATCCATTATAAAGTCATGAAGGTCTTGTATACACATGTTATAGTATACATAAACTAATGTTTTATATTGTTTCACTTGCTTATTACTAAAAAAAAATGTCAAAAAACTTGTGGGTTGATGAAAAAGTATTTCTTTCATAAATATTTTCACATATTATTCTGGTCAAGGTTTGTTTTGAAAAAATGTTTTTTATCCGTTAAATGATAAGACTATTTTTATTTGTCCTTTTGTCTCAATTTAACTGTTAAAATATATTATTGAATTGGCATGAGAATTCATTTTTTATAAATATGTTAAAAAAACATTCGTTAATATTATAAAAACTTGGATCTCTTGTCTATAGTGCCGACTATAATATGATCTAGTTCGATCACTATTCACTAGATTCTTATTTGTTGTTATGCCAAATCTATAAAAATTTATTATAAAATAATAAGTTAAAATTTATTCATAGTTTCATGTCTTTCATGATAATCCTATAAATAATTATGAAGTCTTCTATCATTTAAAATGTACCTGTTAACTGGTATGCATTAACTTCATATAATCACTAGCTTTTATTGTTTATACATCCATGAAAATATGTAATTGTATTATAACTTATTGTTATTCTTAAACCATAATTTAAATTAAATTATAGACTACAGCCCTCAATACAAGTATTAATAAATAAATACTTAAATTATTGTCTTATGAGTTATTAATAAAACTGTTTAATACTCAAAAATATCATTTATGCGTTTTAAGAGGATTTACATTTTTTGAAACTTATTATAAATACAAATTATAGTACACTGGTTAAAGTCGTTATGCAAAGTTGTGTACTCAAAATTATTTTTTTAGAACGATCATATATTTTACATTTTAAATAAAAATACCTTATACTAACAGTTACTTTAGATAAGAATAATGTTTTCTAGTTTTTTTGTTTACTTTGTATTTAATATATCTATTTATATTTTTAATGCCATAAGAACTAGATTCATCTTATTCAAGGCCTAAAAGAAGTGTAACTTCGTATTAAACTTTTATATAATTTTTACGAGTACTACCTCTCTAAAAATAAAATGTTAATTAAAATAAATTATTATTTTAAGACTTAACATATTTATTATTATTTATTTGTAATGATTATTTAATATTTTTTTTGAATTCATTAAAAATTCCTTGATACTACTCATTTTTTTCGCATATGTACCTATGCATTTTAATGCACCTATTTTATTTTGTTCAAGTATTTAAAGATAATTGCTAAAAGAATACCTAACACGATCTACTTTAAAAATGTATTAATTATTATTATTGAAATACAATATATGTATTGTATCACCTATACAATATAAAAATTACAATATTACGAAACTTAAACTGATTTATACAATCATTTAAAGATACACACGGTTGATAATAAATCATTAAAGCATATTAAATTTAATTTAAACAATTTAATTGTTAAGAAAATATCTTCTCTTGTTAGATATTAATGCCAATTATTACTCATATATATTAAATTAATAATATAACCGTAGTATAAAATTATTAAAATACGAAACTTTAAAAAAATAATATTAATCATACAAGCGTTTATATTATAATATAATATTATATAATATAATATTGTATATTTATTAATATTATATGAAAGACCTAATAAATTGTTGTTAATAATGGAATCCCTAAAATCTATGTACCGCAAATAGAATACGGTCCTTAAATGGATTGAACTAAATTACTCCACACATGCAACTAATAAAATGTGTTGTCACTGTAGTAGTTGGCATACAAATAAAGTGTTCTCCGATTAATTTATTCTTTGAAATCTTGACAGTTTAGCTGCACAAAGAATTCAGAATGGCGCTTTGCCAATGGCATTCTGTTTTTGTTTATTTTTTCGATTTTGTCTTGCAGATGACATTCAGTGTCCTTACACCTATAACTGTTCGCTAAAGGTACCTACGATAATATAAAATTTTTTGTATTCATCAATATTGTATTAGCACCTACCTAAGTGTGTTCTTGTTCTTGTTGTTTCACATCGATGATGATCATTTTACTCTTTAATGACCTGTAGATATATATCTCATCAATTGAAAATAAGTTAACAAAATACTAGGTATACTATTCAGTATTCACGAATTGCAGAAAATAAAAAATACCCTTACTAGAAAATCAAATCTCTAATATTAAAGTTAATCAATTTATATACTTATAATGATATTTAAAGCTTAGATTTAAATGCCTTAAAAACTATCAAATTCTTTTTTTTTTTGTTTTGAAAAAATAAATTATTTAATTTATTATTATTATCTAAATTATTTTCTTAAAATACTTACCCACATAGCAAGCAATTAAATGTGTTACCTACACATATTTTTACAAAATTCATTAAAAACATGAAAATATTGCTTCAATTTGTTTTTTTTTTGTGTAATTAAGGTATTAAAAATATTGTCACAACATTGTCACAATGATTTGTGGCAGAAAATTCCATATTGCAGCAATAACTTTTTGAAATGTTGTTTTATTTAGGTTTATCAATATTTTGAAAAGATTGCCTTTAAATATTTGATAAATTTTTTTTTTTAATGTTGCATAGATAGGCAGATGCCTACTTTTTTTACAAAAATTAATGTGGCTATATAATTTGTCACTTAATATATTATTACCTAATATTGGGTTAAAATCTAATCATCAAAATACATTTTACACAATAATAGTTATAGTTGTAATACTATACTTACCTAGGTACTTTATGACATGTGCATACAATAATACAACTTTACTTATATTAATAGAAACATTTTATTATAAAAAGAGTAATGTGTGTTTCAAAAACATGAACATAAAATAATATAATATTGTTAATATTGTATACTGATCTTTTATTAGTTAAATTTATTCATATAAATAATAAATATAAATTATTTTATAATTTAAATAAAATAAAACAAAACAAAAAACTTATAAGCTTATAATTTAAAACCAAAAAATATCTTTTAAAAGAATAAAACTATAAGATATACATAATATGCATAATAATATAATATACAATATTAATATGCACATTCATATAATATTTATAAATACCTATATAAATATCTTTATAATTAAAATAAAATAAAAACTTATTAATTTTTACAACTCATAACTTGAGTAATTGAGTTTAAGAATTAAATGAAAAAATAAATAGGATAAATTGAAAAATATTAAAATGCAGAAGTGCTTTCTGTATTGGTACATTTCTTTTTTAAGCGATTGCTTGCTAGCGCAGTTGTGTCATTTACTTGCTAACTTACAACGCAATTTCTATATCTGGTACTTTTTCAAACTTTGAGCATAGATGAATTGCTTCTATAGGAATTATGCATTAAACATTTTTAATACATATTATATAATTAATTTTAAATATATGCGGTTCTTACCAAAAATAATTTTACAAGAACTGAAAGATGTCAATTTATTTTTTCCTTTATGTCCAATATAAGAATAATACTTTAGCCACATATCATCAAACAATTTTTGCATCATACGGCGTACTGAATCTGATATTGATCTACCTACCTATTAATCTGGATAGTTTAATGGTCTATTAACACCAAAGAACAATTAATAAATAATGTGAAAAATAATAAGATATTTAGAGTAAAAATCAAAACTGTTTTTGGCACACTTACTACTTGGAACCGTATTGTAGCATTTTCAAGTTGAGTTTCAACATTTTCAAGAATTTGCTCATTTCTGATAGGAACATTTTCAGAGTTTAATAAATTTGTACAGTTATGATTGTCTTGATTACTTAGTGAATCAGAGACGTTCAAAACATTGACAGCATGTTCCACCATGGTAATTTTTATTTCATTCACTGTATATACTAAATTTTTAATATAAAATTTGATATTAGTCAAAGATGTCTTTAAATAATCATAATATTCTGTAAAATTAAGTTACAATATTATTGACTAAAAACAATAGCATTTTATGTTTTAAAAATTATAGAACAATAATAAAATAATAAAGTATGACTTACGTTTAAATGTATGAGCAAGATGAGATATTTTATTTAAACATAAATCAGTATCAGCAACTTGTAATATATCTACTGAAAGTTTATCATTTATCACCAGATCCTCTTCTACAGAATCTTAAATACAATTAAATGTAGAAAGTAAGACCTTTATTAATATTAAATTCCCTCATAAATTCATCATGGTAATAAATAATTATATACCTATCTAATAAATTGTATAATATATTTATAAATTGTACTTAAAGTGTTACTATAAATAGGTATGTTTTAAACAGGTCCTAGAGATTTACTCTGTATTTTATAACTGTACTATTTTACCTATAGCATACTACATATTTTGTTTACTTTTAGATACATAACTTCCAATGGACTTACACTGTTTTGTAACTATATTTCATCTATAAATTAAAAATTAAATAGGATGTTTTAAATTTTGAAACTTAAGAATTTTTGTACAAGAAATTTTTAATATATAAACTATAAAAAAATAACAAATTAATGGTTTCGGATGAAAGTAAACATACGACCTTTTGTAACTGAAAAATTATAATATTTATAGGCACAAATTATTTTTAGTTTTATTTTTAATTTATTTTATCGAAATATCTATAATATTAAATTGTCTATATATTATAGATACAAATTTAATAAAACGTATTTAAAATGAATTTAAAATGTTATTCTTAATGGCTTACATTTTATTATTATTATTATTATTATTAAATCACTTAGGTTGAAAAAAAATATTTATCCATTATAAATCTATAATATTTTTTAAATTTTATAGTATACATTTTTCCAAAATTAATTAAATAATTCTATAACAAGTTTTTAGATCTATCATTTATTTTATATTCCATTATTTTTATAATAATATACGTAGATATCACTACTATTACAGTATTACTGGTATTAGGAAGATTCACATTAAACATTAATTAATAATTAATATACATAAAGGCTACAATATTAAGAAACTAAAGAATCTAAAAATAATACCTATGTGACTGTACCTATAGTATATAATTAATTTTGAAATCAATTCAAGTTATAGAAATAAGCAATAATAACTTTACAACAAATTTACTAAAAGAAATACCTAATACATATTTAAGCTACTCTATTTGAAGTTAAAATTTTCATTTGAAGTATTATATAAAATTTTAATTATTAATTGTAAAACCAATATTCATGATAAAAATTTAATAATTTATGTTAGTTAAAAAAGTAAATATATATATTATGCTTAAATAACCTACAAAAAACGATCGTCTGCATCAAGTCAGGATGGCCGAGCGGTCTAAGGCGCCAGACTCAAGGTTGTCCCTTATCTGTCATTGCGATGGATAGTTGAGCGTTCTGGTCCTCATCTGAGGGCGTGGGTTCGAATCCCACTTCTGACAAACTTTTTGTAATTTTTTTATACAATAATTATTTATTGACATAACCTAATTAATAGTTCAAGTTACATGATTGATTTTCAAAATAATAATATAATGTAATTATAACGTGAAATTGCCAATATAAATTACTTTTACCTAATAGCACACATTTATACTAACAGGTAATTAATAATTGCATTAGGCATAATATAATTGTATTGCAAACTAAGGTAAAGTAGTAAGTACAACTTACTTATAAAATAATACTTACGTATTTATATATTTACCAAATAATTTACTGTTAATATATCTATATAATTGTTTTGTATAATAGTTATAAACTTAAAATTATACTTACAAATAAATATAGATAAGTTTTACACAAGAAAAAAACCAAAATAATTACCTACTGATTTAATCGTAAATTGAGTCGGAGGCCAGAACATTTTTGGGCCTCAAATCAAAAAAAATTTTCTACACACCATTAAGAAATTTAAACACAAAAATATCTAAAACTTAGAAATAGCCAGTAGATATCTATAAGGTACCTAAAGGCTAAAACAATGACATTATTTAGACTTCACAGAGTATTTGTATTTGTGTATTTAAAAATTAAACTCCAATATTATTATGATTCGATAAAC
Organism: Melanaphis sacchari; assembly: GCF_002803265.2. Taxonomy (NCBI): domain Eukaryota; kingdom Metazoa; phylum Arthropoda; class Insecta; order Hemiptera; family Aphididae; genus Melanaphis; species Melanaphis sacchari. The sequence goes on along the minus strand of NW_020270469.1, from coordinate 5,132,058 downwards.
TTTTTAAATTGGTTGTCTTGAAAAATGAATAATTTCCATTTTCCACACAAGATTTATGGTCAGTATGAAAAAATTACGCCGATACGACCTATAATATATTATATTTATTTAGTGTACCTAACTATAAAAGGATTTTTATTTATGACAAATGTTTGATAAATTAAATAAAAATTACATTAGTTATGTAAAATATAATAAAATATTATAATAATTTATATCTACTTATAGTTATACGTTTTATTAATTAGGTAGGTACTACCTATATTTTATGCATAAAATATTTATTCGGGTACACCTACGTAGGTATCCTATATAGCTATTACTACTTTTGTCTTTATACATTAAAATGTATAACACATTATTTAATAATCTAAGAAAAATTCTGTAACATTATACACAATTTTTCATTTAAAAAATAAAAGTAAATATCTCATAAAATACATACCTAAATATAACACTGTACTACAGATTTAAAACATCTAGCAGAGTGGCGCAGTGGAAGCGTGCTGGGCCCATAACCCAGAGGTCCGTGGATCGAAACCACGCTCTGCTAAACAAAAAATTTTTATGTATTTTTTATTCTAAAATCTTACATATTTTCTTTTCTTTCGTATTGATTAATATAAATTAATGATCGATGATCATCAATAACATTCAATTAGTGGTTGCTACCACAGAATAACACATATTTTATATTTTCATAGCGTACAATAAATGCGTATAAAACATTTATCATGTAATAATATAGACTATACAGAACCAACATTTGGAATATTAGTTAATGAATACAAAATAAATAATATATTAAAATACAAATAAGTAGGTATTATATTTTACGTACAATTCTTATGGTAAAAATAATTATAATTTGTAAATGGTTATGGCATATCTAAGTAAAATTAAATAATTTTAAGTTATCATGACAAGAAAGCAACAAACATTAAATATTTCATTAGCCTTTCTGAATATTTATTTTGATAGTACCTACTATACGATTGTATTGTTTTCAAAATTTTCAAACAATAGGTAATCAATAATTATTATTAAACTCAAATTTTGGATCTTTAAACTACTAGCTATATATTTGACAACGTTAAACAGAAGTCAGAATTGTTTTATTACATAGGTATTATATAGATAAGTTAAAAGTTTCATATATTTATGAATTAAAATAAAAAAATTTGTTTCAAGATTTTTATATGCTCTCATGATATGTTTTATTATTATAAATAAAATTATAAGTTTGAACCTATATAGTATAGGTTTTTATATCATATTATTATCGGATAATAATAATGAAAATGTCGAACGTCGAACCCTAAATAACAATATATTTTTAATTAAAAATATCAAGCAGATATTCGTAATATAATATTATAGTTTAGAATGTACCTACACATAAATAAATATACATAATCTAAACCTATAAAATCAATTAAAAAATTTATGGAAATAATTTGTCATTTCACATTAAAGAAGTCTAAAACAATCACTTCTGTGTGTAAGACTTTTTAAAATTTATACCAAAATAAAAATAACAAAAAAATAAATAGCGCATTTTTTGTGCATTATGTAGAATATTTAAAGCATAAAAGTATTTTATTTTGAAGCATTTTTCTGGTTTTTTTTTAAGACATTATAATCACCGCTTGAGTTATAAATATTATGTAATATGTAAAGTTATATAAATGCTTAATTATTGTCATTTTCTTTGCAATCCAATGGTGGTATCTGTACCGATAGCAAATAAATTATGTAATAAACATAATAAAAAATGAGAAATAGTCAACAGTGTAACAAAAATTTGGTTACTTAATAATCAGTAGGTAGGTACCTACTCTATGATAATTCACAGAATATGAATTCATTTGAATATTAAAATAATATGTTTATTCATCGGATATGTATTACAAAAATAAATAGTTTATTTATGTATAGTTATCTATATAACTAAAGTAAGCTAATTATTCATTAATACATTCATTATTAGCAGAGTGGCGCAGTGGAAGCGTGCTGGGCCCATAACCCAGAAGTCCGTGGATCGAAACCACGCTCTGCTAAACGTATGTTTTATGTGTCTATGTGAGGTGCTAACTATATTTTTTTATAGGTGAATAAAGTACAATGAAGACGCATGTTTTTGGATAATAAATTATTGGAATGTTTTTTTTTTTAAATTTATTGTTCATGATATTCTCTTTGTTTCTAACCTTTTTTTTTTTTTT